>NC_049995.1:5715070-5726286 GCF_000003815.2 Branchiostoma floridae
TCACTCACTCATTCATTCACTCACTCACGCTATCACTCACGCTATCACTCACTCACTCTATCACTTACTCTCTCTCATTCACTCCTTCCCTACCTTACTCTCTCTCTCCCTCACTCACTTATTCTCTTGCTTGCTCACTCACTCACTCACTCATTCATTCATTCATTCATTCACTCACTCACTCACTCACACACTCATTCACACACACGCTCACTCACACACTCACCTCGCTCATTCACTGACACACTCAATCACTCACTCATACACTCATTCACACTCGCTCCCTCACTCACTCACTCGCTTACTCACTCTGTCACTCCCTCGCTCCCTCACTCACTTATTCACTCACACTTTCACTCACTCACTCGCTCGCTCACTCACTTCAATTTTTTTTCTACTTTATATCGATCTATCATCATTAAGAACGTGAGAATGTGCTTATATATATCATTACAAGGAAAATGACTTTATCTTTTTATCTGCCCTCTGGTACTGACGAAACAGTCGACCGAACAAGGGGGCAACAACCTTTCCTTAAACTCTGATGGATGTGCCTTCTTCTATTATTACCCAGGAATGTGCAGTGGACCATTCAATCATTGAAACATGCCAGAATATGACGCCAAAACAGTCATCCACTCTGTGTGTAATTTATGACCACCTTAGATGGACAAGATTGGAGTGATATACTCATACGTTTGTAACTTCATCCAGAAATAAGATGCACAATTCAAATCTAGGGGCATGGTTATCATTTTATTATTAAAACAGACCAGAACACGACGCAAAAAAACGTCAGCTTCTTTGGTTTGTGAGTGATTTATGACCATATAGTTTGGAGACACATACACATTGTTATTGGCATCCGTCTGTCTCGGAAGACAATGGTAGACAGACAGGGTGGGTTAGGCGACCCGTCTGCCTGGCCTGCACGTGCCTTTTTAAGGTGAAGGAGGGATGTGCACTTTCTTCTCTACCCTCTCGTCCTGCAAGGGCAAGAACTGTAACTTATGTGTATGTAACGTTACAAACATACACATAAGTTTGTACCATCATCATTTAAGCTGTGTTACGCCGAGGGTGGTTATACCGGCTGTATGGATACAGATCATCCAGAAATAAGTTACACAACTAAATGTAAGGACATTGTAAAACATTTTGAAGCCTTTTATGAATGTTTACCAATCATTGTGATCATTACTTTGTATGCGGCACTCAATAACGTTAGATGAGAAAGTAAGAAAAAAAAGACATGGACAATTTAGCTGCGACCTGAGGTGTGCGGGTCAACTTGCTCTGCTGGAAGCCCACTTCTTTCTTTTTGAAATACGAATGGAATTCTTATCAAACATTTTGACGATGTCTTCGAAGATTTCATTGCATTAACACTACCCACACAGCTTGAGTCTTATCATAGTTCTGCTTCTTGTTTTCTTGCCACTTATCTACAGATTTCCAAACGGACGTCGAATGAAAAGTAATGACCACAGTGATTTGAAATTTGGTGGATTTTGATGAGATACTTAATACTATATAATTATGCCCCGAAATTTGAATTGTGCACCTTACTTCTTATTGATGAGGGGCAAAACATATTGCTCACTCCCCATATGGAATCGTCTTTACATGTACATACGCAATATATAGGCCTTGGCAATATATAGGCCTTGTCACAGCAGTTAATCTTACCGAATAATTCGGTTGACATTCCACGTCCATATGGTACTCGTAACTCAAATGGAGCGTTCCAACTGTGCGAGCCAAAACTGTGACCATTGGAAGACAAGTTTTCTGTGATTTATTTGAGTAGATGACGTACTGAAATTAATCAAAGACAAAATAGCAAATTCCTTACATTTAACACGAAGTGTAGGAACTAGTAATAGTGTAGCAGTAAATTTGGTTACCACTTTTGAGGCATATCCAGGCAAGAAATAGTCAGAGCTCTTTTCTTTTCTTTGAGATTTGAAATCGTGTTAGTTTTTGTTTGGATGTTCTCGTGACACGGGGTCACTCTGGTAGTTGAAGGGGGCGGAGAACTTAAATCCATCCCCGAAATCGATCCTCCGTCCTTTCACGAAAGGTGACCACCTAAAATATATGGAGTTACCTCCTAATGGCCAACAGGTCTTTGGTGAAGAATTAGCCCCCAAACCGGACACCTCTTCTCATCCCAACAACAAACAAAGCCTATTGTTCTCACTTGTCTGGTGTAAACGTTGCTCCTTTGTTTCAAGAACAGAAGACAGGTGAAGTGAATACCTGCACAGGTGCGAAGTATTTGGCTTCCTTTGCTGCTTAAGAAAATTTTGATGTCCAAAAATAGACGCGTGAATGAGTATGATATTTCTTGACTCTTACCCTACTTCTGAGTGTTTTAAAAGTACGATGTACTGTAGATCATACCCATACTTACACACCAATGTATACATATACAGTATCATCGTAATGCGAATATATATCTTTAATTGAAAAATAAAAATGAAGATATGATTTTCATGCGCTAAAATGACATCTTCTTTCATGTGTCGTTTCTTAATCGTTGACGTTATGCATGTACTTAAATTTGATTCGAAGCCAACGAACGTCACGGCTTTTTCCAATCAATCGGACGATTTAAATAGAATATAAGGAGACCGGAACTCGCCTTTGACGGTAGTTTACATTATCGGGGCGGTCCAGGTTGTTTGGTAACGTATTCAGGCCCATTGCGCCATATCCTGCCGGACACACAGAATAGGAGATTGCCGGCCTTTGTGTTGCTGACCATCAAAGCGATTTCTCTAATCGCTTGGTAGAAGCAAGGTTTGGCAGGTGCCACGGTTGTGTGTTTTCTTCGGTTGTTTTGTCAGGGATTTTCTAATTTTTTCGTCACCGAGGATTTAAAGGATTTCGCCGGCGTTCCGAATGAGTGAACAGCGTACGGAGCGGCCGAATGACTTGTAGTTATTCTAACGTTACGCTTCCGAGCGAGAGAGTCGGCCATCTCAACCGTTCTGACTTCCTTTGGTAAATAGTTCGGTAAACTTTTCACGCTGTCGGCCTGTGGCCGGTCACTCAGTCGGTTCCGCGTTTGTAGAAAGAGTTGACAGGTCCAAATTTATTGAGCCGTGCCCGATTTGACATATTCGGACCGCGCCCTGCTTCAGTGTAATAGTGTCATGGCGACAGGTGCAGGCACTCTAGCCAAGCACAGACCCATCCGCGGTCAAAATGTCTAAAAAACCTAGCCTGACCAGCTTGTACTGTGTGTATAAAAGGTGGGTTGTTTGATATAAACTGCCGTGAACGCAGTCAGAACTCTTGTGTGCCGTGCCTCTGTGTGGTGTGTGGTTTTTGGTGTCTTCTTTGTGTGTGACCATACTTTCCCTCGGCGTCCTGCCCAAAGAAAAACAACAAAATGGCGTGTGTCTTAGACCGCGTTCCCTGTCCGAAAACGGACGATTTCTCCACACATTTACGATAAAAACGAGTCCCTATACCTCCCGCAACGTCTTTCCCGCTGCTAATTATATCAGGGTGTCCAGAAATGAGAGTTTTCCTCAGTTTCTTAGAAAATGGACGACAATTCATGGTAAAAATCCAAGATGGCGGCCCTTTGTTCCACGCAGGAGTTAACAGGTGTCAGAGAGAATGTCTAAACTTCCTCGCTGCAGCAAAAGTTTCTCAACTCACAATTCCTTCCTAGTTGAATTGTGCGGTAAAAGACTACTATTTACTTGTTTTTGAAAGGAGAAAGTAAAAGGAAGGTTTAAATTTTTGGTAAATGACCTCACCGTGATAAATCATGCGTGAAATCTGATCTGGGTGGAGTCGATTTTCCAACATGGCGCACACGTATTGTGCATGTTGTTCCAAGGAACTAAATATCGTTCCAAAAATTTTGTTTTTGTCCAACCGATGCGCAGAACCTACCTGTTTGTATCCTTCAAAAATGAGAGAAAGTTTGCATTTTCCTCTGGTATCATATTGAGAACAAAATAGACTTCATTTTTTTCTTCGGTTCTGTTAGCTCAAAAAATAACCACGCAACTATCTGATTGAATTTATTATTATTTGCCACATAGATTTTCGATGCAGCTGCAGGGGTTAACTTTTCACGAAACATGTCTATTCTTCATATGGCAGTGCAATTAAATGCATAAAAGAAATCTACAGATGTTCGGACGTGCTCAAGAACTCAAAACGTCTGTCATAAATGTGCAATAGGAATTTGCTAAGCTGGGCACATTTCACCACATTCTTTGTTTGAAGAGCTAAGAGCCAGCTGGCTATTGTAACACGTGGTTTCTGACGATCATTGCTGTCACTTCATGACTGATGGTCGCTCTCTTCCAAACAACAACACCGCCCCCCTCCCCCTTCACCGGTCATTGCGATAGAAAAACAGCAGATGCTTCTCTTGTGGTTTCTGGCGTTGGGGAATGTAGCCACACTGTTCTAAAATGCATGCCTTTAATCTTAGTATAGCGGAATGCCGTCATGTTTTGGTGATTTTCTTGGTTTGCAAGAACGGCTGCATGTCTAAGCCCAGCTCCCCACGGTTCGGTACAACAAACCGATACTTCAGATTCATTTTAGGCTTAAGTTACCACCTGTTGAATATTACCACGACAATTTATCGAATTCCATGTAGCCATTTATAACGAACGATTATCAAACAGACGGATGCCACTTGAATCGTTGCCCCGTTTCTCGTCGCTAACGCCATAATTGATTTATCCCACTATTGATAAAGAGTGCCTAAATATTTTCTCAGGCAACTTTCATGTTTTGGTGTCGTAAATATTTCGCGAATGTCAACAAAACATTTGCCAAAATATCCACGTATGCAAACATGCCGTTTTATATAGAGAGAAGTATAACAAATAGACAAACATGTAAAAACATTCTAATAGCAACTTCAGCTGAAATCTTTTCTTTTAGAATCTTAAGACAAATATTCTTGTGATCTTTGACTCGATACATTGTAAGTGTTCTTGAGACTTGGGTCTCAAAGCGGCGCATCCTGCCTTGCGTGACGACAGCAGTCGGCTTGGTTGCTTCTTACCGCCTCTCGTGGTGTAGTTAGCCGTATCAGACCTCCTCCTGGACTCAACACACACCTTTCCACCTCACCTGTGTTTGTCTAAGATAAGGCTCGTGGAGTTTTCTTCCTCCTACGACGCTAAGTGTCCCCTTGCAAGATTTACACAAGATGTCTTAAATTTTCCTCCCCTATAAGATTTTTTTACAGTCACCTGATTAAGGTTGGGTGGAACAGGTGCTGGGGTTGATACGGTGTTGTGTGTCTTTGTTGTCCTATCGTCGCTATCTGAGCGGTGAAAAGGGGCTGTCAGTCATTGTAGCCGTACAGGGGGGTCTTGTCCCCTCTCCTGGGTTGGATTTCATTACTCAGCTGGCTACAGTAGCACCGAAGTTTTCGTCAGGTAGCCACATCCGGTTGTGATAAGACTAGAGCCCCCCCCCCCCCTTATACCGCTTCTGGATGTTATACTCTTCTTCTGTGCAACACAGAGACATATATATACAATAATTGAAGACTTGACTTATCTAGGTCTTAGAGTAGAGTTAGGGGAATGAAAATATGACTTCAATAAATTGCCATGTACATACCAACAAGTATATATAACCAGCTATCTTTAATATAACGCCACAATGTTCACATGCAATTTTAGACAAGTGGCGAATAAGACTGCAAGCACTCGTCGGTTGGAATTTTTGATAACTCTGGACATTTGGAAGACGCTGCGTTTTGCTAGCTATCTCTAGGTTCAAAAGGTTCTGGAATGTTATCAACATCATGGTGTAATTTCTAGTCTTAGCTTTTATCGAAAAAAATGTGTTTTGAAAGTCTCTTTTCTAGGTTTGTATCAGAAGGTATTTTAGCCTAAGGTTGGTACAGTGTGGTTCAACTTAAAAACGAGTCAGCCATAGTTGTGTAGTGTTTGGTGTCGTGTTCGGATGTCAAGTACCTAGTTTGCAACCACTTCACAACAGCATGATCTCTTCCTGAGTGTAGGATGATCTTGTAAGGATTTCTTCTGTCACAGTTTCTTGCAAGGACATCGAGACAAAGCTTGTCTGCTCCTAAGACTCTAACAACTGCGTCTTCTATTTGTTTGTTTGTTTGTTTATTTTTCATATCATTTTAAGGTTATACGAAATGTCTCTGGGTTTGGCGTACTGACGTCATTGGCGCCCTTTTTAATTTTGATTTTTACACTAGTACTTCAGATTTGTAGTTAGAACTTTTATCAAAATGTGAACAATGACACTGTCAATTGTTTGTTTTTCTCAGTGTATCTGTAAAAAAAACCGCTTCTTAGCAAGTTTACCACATTTCAAAACCAACGGCAGTGACTTTGATTTGAGATAAGTATCCGCGAACTTTATTGACAGGGCAAAAGTTCACACAAGGTCATAAGGTCACTCTTTAAACAACAATTAATCAAAACTAAACGTAAATAGAATAACTCTGAAGCCCGTACATATGCAGGGTTGGGTTTGAATCTAAAGTTTTGTACAGGCTCATATGGTTTAAACACGTTGATGATATTTGCTACGTGTGCTGTGAAAAGTCGGCACATCATGTGGGGAGGGGGGCAACATGCCCTGTGGGTGTTTGGAAACAACAGGTTTCATATTTCCAATATGTCCACACGTTCTCTGTTGGTGGTATTACATTAAACACTAGTGTTGCAGTTTGACGAGAACACATTGACAGTGCAACCTAGGGGGTAATATCGTCTTAAGTATCACATCCATTCTTTCTTCTTGTCTACTACAGCTTTGCCCTAAGCTACAATAAGATGTCAAGGTCATTTTCTTCTTTTCAAACAGAGCCAGTCATTTTAAGACATTCTCCTTGTCTAAGTAGAGCTAGTTTTCTTTTATGTTTTGTCTCTACTAGCTCAGGATATGAAGCCTTGTTGTCCTAGAATTTTTCTTCTTCGTACACAAAGTCGAGTTTTGTGAACACACATTGTAACTACTGTCAAGCTTGCTTTGACTGTTTGAAATAAGTTAATGTCTTTTTATCTCTTCTGTTTCTTCACACACACATACACTCTCTCCCCCACTCTCTCTCTCTCCTACTTGCCTGTCTCACAGAGCTAAGACTTCTAAGACTCTTCTCAAGCCACTTAACAACAGCGATATTTTCTTAGACACTTTCAATAATGTTCTTTCTTTTTCTCTCTCTCTGTCTTTCTCATCTTCTTCAGCCAAGCTTCCGAAAACTTTTGCTCTCTAGCAACGATATCTTATACCGTCCTGATATCACAGCCAAAGAACACGCGACTGTTATGACAAGATAACATGCCCCTGTTGTGATGGTCTCCACTTATCTATATCGTCTCAAGTATGTCAACAAAGAGATTCGTGATTCCCCTCTCTAGTGATGTCTATTCGGCGTGTTAGTAGTGGGGGTAGGGGAGCTAACCAAAACAATATGTAGCTCTAACTAAGTCTTGCAATAACATACAAATCCATATAATCACACACTTAAGATGGCCAGGAGCCACCGCTTAAGGTTTGTGTCTAAATCTATGCCTTGTACCAACCTGGGACGTTCCTTCTTCTTCTAGAAAATCTTCTAGAAAATCTTTTTAATCTATTTTTGAGTAATGATGATCTATGGGACAAGGCGCTTTTCTTTGAAGATTTGTTTATTGGATATGTCAAGTAGATACAAAGAAGCAATATACAATATTCACTGCATGCGCTTGAGAATCATTCTAAGAACAATTCGGGTCTGAGAGGCGAATTTAAATAGAAGGGAGTGACGCATCAAAGATTTTTGTCATTCTCTACGTCCAATGTATTGATAACTACATGTTTATTAAGTTTTCATATGTATCAACACTATAGTACTGAGAGCCTTACTGCTTCGTAAGTAGTCTATTAGAACCTCAGTTATTTTACTGTATACGTAACGAAAATGCTAACTCTGTTCTGTTACTGTATACATAACGTAAGCGTCAAACTGTTCAAAACGTTTGTACTGTATTTGACCCTGTTTTGTGTGTATACGTGACAAAGTACAATGTTGGAAGGTACGTCACGCTTGACGTAGTGTGTTTACTACACTAGTGTGCAGATGACCTAAGGTGAAGTGATGTACTATGATATATGACTGTCCCCCACATAGATTGCCTAGATAGAAGTCCTCGAGTCGACAAGCAAAAGATTCAGTCGACCCTAACGTCATTTTCCTGACAGCCAATAGAAGGTTCAGATGAGGAAGATACAAGAGTTGACGTTGATTGACAGGCAGCAGGGATTGGTTGACACGCTCGAGCGCTGACTGAGCATGAGTGGATAACAGTTTGAGTCCACCTTCGAAATTCTATTCAGTTGTTCATTAAATCCTTTTATTTGGTACGTCCGGGGTTTCAATAGTTTTTCAATTGGAAATAATTCTTGCTGACACTGTCAATCGAAATGGTCTACGAATCTAACAGTGGGTTTTCTTGTGCATTTTTAAATGATCGCCGTTCTTGGTTGATGTTGTTGTTTCTTGTCCTACAAACATGCCTTTTGGTCGTAGTTTACTGTAAGAATTTTTGTAGAAATTTAAATCCGAATCGTGAAGATCGGACTGTACGGTTTCATCCACTCACATATGAAAGGACTCATGCGTTAATTAAGATTAATAAGTAATTTAATGTGGTGGGTTCCTTAACTTGTTCAAGGTGTGGCTCTCCCTAAGTAGTCTACTACTTTACGTCCTATCCGAGAGTACGTCCCTAACCGAGGCTAGATTCTTACCTGAATCGAATGAGGATATAACGCTAGTTCACCTTTATCCATGGGGGTAACCTATATTCGTTGCTTTAAGAAATGGGTATTTGTGGATATGAAGTTGACGTACGGTAGTTTCAAACGACAATATTTTGAACATATTACATATTGAAACCACTTAATACTGTGTTGGTATAAACAACGAATATAGGTTACCATTCGGATAAAGGTGAACTAGCGTTAAGTGTCAAGTGCCCTTCCCAAGGCCACAACATTGGTACCTTCTAGGGAATCGAACCCCGAACCTATATCTATAACAACATCTCTAACCACAAGATCAACAAACTTTGTCATACTTCAATGATATTGCCGATCAACTTCCTGTCATAATGAAAACGTGTTAAACAAGACATAAGGTCACACAATGTTATACATGTATAACAGGTGATATGTGTAATGTGTTGCATTCGCACAGATACTCAACAAAGTCACAGGATAGACACTAATTAAGCATTTGTAATAAGATCAGCAAAGGGCAAAAGAATTGCCAAAACAAGTCACTTCCTTTCTTGTTCAAAGAGAAGTTGTAACTTTGTGTTTTTACGACGTGAAAATTATGACCAGGGCAAGCTTTTGTCGCAACAGGTGTGTGGTTGGCGGTGGTATTCTTGTGGTTTTGACTGAAAAAAAGGAGAAAGATCTTGAAATTGATGCACAAATATAACCCATTTTGTATTCGGAATCATGCCTTGAACGACTACACAAATTTGTCTTCATTTTTTCTTCATCGTATGGGTTAAAATGTAAGAACAGACGATTTTTGAAACGCATGACCAAATCCAATACATTACAAAACATAACGTTGAGTTCGTAAATCCAGCTACGTTATGCCTTACCCCCCCCCCCCCCCCCCTCAACTGGTCTACGTGAAGACCTCCGCGTCAACCGACCCCCACCAAGACAACTTGCCATCTTTGAACTGAACTCTTGCAGCGGTAACCCCCCTTCCTTCGTACCCCCCGGACAGACAAACCCCCGGGCCACTGTCAGTCTGGTGTTCGGTGAACCATGACAGGTCACCCGGTACAGTACAACCGAACTCACGTGCTGGTAAACTATAGTACAGACAAGTCTTTTTCCTTTTGAACCATCAAAAACATGTCTTCACATATTTTGTTATAAAAACATTGGTGAACTGCAAATATTTGTCAGTCACCGACGAAAGGTGGTGGATGCTATCTGAAACGTCTGACCGTTTCCAAAACCATATCCAGTTTCTTGAGTATCTGCTATCTTGCGTAGAATCATACAGACATGTACTACGAGCAGACAACCACGGTTGCTGTCCTAATAGCTTTTTAACGACCAACAAATGAGCTTAGACAAGTCTGTCCAAACATATAAACAAAACAATAAGGATTATAAAGGTTAAAGGTCTATATATACAACATAACTGAACTTACCAACTGTTAAAACTACAAGATAAACAGAACAATTACGAAGTTTACGGTCAAGTTTTCTCACGCAACACTTTCTTTGTGACCAACAAAACGCTTTATACATGTATGGCCCTAAACATTCTAAATGGGGAGGGGCAGTTTACCTATAATCCTGTGTGGTTTCCGGTAGGGAAAGGGGGAGGGGGGTTGACGTATGCTGACCTACTAAAAAGACAATACAGTCTTATTGAGAATGCACTATCGTTGGTGTACGTGCTCTAAAATCCTGATAGACATGTTTGGATAGTTGTGAAAGCTACCACAACATCGCAACGTGATAGTTTGCTGTTTCTTGGATTAGAGTCCAGTTATCTTTGCAGGAGTTTCTCCCGAATCCTTACAGACATTTTTACAAACTACTTTCCCAGGCTAAATAAAAAATGTGCATCTTCTTTTCACAAATGTTACATTACAAATGATAATGACAAACAAATTGATCATATTACAAGATTAAAAGAAAGTCATGGTATTTTCTTCCTCAAATGAAAGTCTAGAGATATCTTATCATCTTCCATCGTCTTACAATGTTTGAAGAATAGTATGCACATAAAATCTTATTGACGAAAGTTTCGACAATTCTAAGGCTAAAGCCTTATGCTAGGTTTAGTTGTTTACATTCTAAAGACGTCAGTTTCTTGTTAAGCGTTGCTTGGGTCACTGAAAACCTTTGAGACGAGAAACAAAGGGGGGTCTAACTGGATTTAGTGCTTCTTGCCAACCAACATTTTACAGTGTTCGGGACGTGCCGGTATGACGTAACAACAGGTGTACGTGTTTTTGTCCTCATTTGAGGTTCTTCAAGGTCACAGGTTGTCTTGGAGACGTTCTATTGTCTTCTTGTGGCCCGGATATTGTCTTGGAGAAACTTCGTGTGGGGTGCTGAGAAGATTGCCGTGAGGCCTGTCGAAGTGACATGCACCCTGCAATACCTCATACCTCCACCTCTGTCAGTGGGTCTAGAAGTCATAGCCG
>NC_049995.1:5726386-5758359 GCF_000003815.2 Branchiostoma floridae
CGGGTATGAGGGATGGAAGGTAGGAAGCAAGAATGTTAGGAAGGATGGATGGAAGGAAGGAAGGATGGAAGGAAGGAAGGAAGGAAGGAAGGAAGGAAGGAAGGAATACTGAGACCAAAGTAAAACCCGATGATGGCAAAGTTCTGATAACCCATTTCCCTACTACCTAGTCCCTCGACACTGCTTAACGTAAAATCTCTGTAAACCGACTTAAGGCCGTCATCACCATGGTTACGGCTCCCTTAAGTCTCACAATCCTTCTGAGACCCCCTTAAGTCACCGATACCCCCACGAGATAGACTTATATCATATCTAGTCAACAATTGTGTAATTCTATATAATCCCATTGTTTCAAAACTTCAATTCTTCTCGATTCTATCTTTTCCCCTGATCTTTTTCTCACACTTATGCTAGAGTTAAAATGGGTAATTGATTAGAAAATTGCTGACCAAAATTGTCCCTCCTTGTTGTATAATTGCTTTGTGTGATGAGTTCGGGTATTCCCTCAAGACAGCGAAGACTTTGCTATCCACACACAGGGTCTCTGTTGTCTGGCTAGGATGCCTGTATTTGGGTATGTAGGCTGGTTGGTGATTCTGCTAAGTCATCACAGACGCCAATGTTTGCTAACACCGAAATCTTGTGATTTTGTCAACGAAAACGCCAAATAAACTGAATAAACTTGCGTCATACCAACAAAATCATATTGTTTAAGTTGTTGACAAGACTGGATTCTTTAAATGGAGAAAGTATAAGGAAATGTTCATTTTTTTCCGTTAGAAATTTTTGAGTCAGTTTTAGCGTGTTCATTTATGTTATTTGCAAGGACGACGCCCATGCTTAGCTAGTGCATGATTTGTTTATACTTAACAGACGACATTTGTTCTTTAGTTTACTATGTATATTGAGATCTTGACATGGTTTTCATAGGTAATTATTGCCCGCAGTCCTTGAAGACAAGTTTAAGTAGACTTCTAGACTAGTCTTCTTTCATTCTTGTCTGCACGTAAAACACATTTAAACTTTTGAAAATGAAGAGGCAAAAATGGGTTCGCTGACATCATATTTTCACATTCACATTGATGTAACATTTGCACACATGAAATCTTACACACAGTTGCTGTTGTGAAGGTAGTCAATCCTAAGACAGTTTGACTCTTAAAGATGGAGTACCGTTAGTTTATTGTGTTTCTCCAGGCCTTGAGATGTTCAACTAAAGGAAGTTGTTATGAACACAACACCTCTCCAAGGACACAGTGTGTGTGGCAACTTGCCTCACTTAAAACAGTACAAATATGTGACTCATAGCATACGAGGTTATGATACCCCCCTCCCCAACTCCGTGAGTTTGAGTGTTATTGTTGCGTCAAAAGGTATCAGTGTCCTTTGTCTGCAAACGATGTTTACTTCGAGATTTCTCGTAGCTTTGGCAAGATTTGGATATTTGCTTACTGGGCCTAATGTTTAGCTGTTGATTGTGGCATGCTTGGTAGTCTTGTGATGGGTAGGAGTCTTTCTCGATTTTTCAAAAGCATTTGCATGGCCATAATTGTTCATACAGAAAACAGGCAACAGAACTTCAAGAGTTTAATCTCATTGTACGCTTTACTAGATTGCCACGTAAGAAAGAAAACATGTAACCCAAGAAGATGTTCTAAAATTCTTAGATGTTCTTAGGAGAGACTTGTCTGTAATTTTTCTCTGGTTGATTTTTTTGAGAGAGTGAGTGAGTGTGATTTTTTTTGACGCCGTCCAAAACAATGCGAAGGGATTTCTTTTCTGACAAGAGATCGAGATCAGTCTGTTAACACCGCGTCTAAATACAATAACGTCGGCGGCACTATTGTCACAACAGGCCGCCGACAGCCCCTCAAATTTCCCCAAGCCGGTTTCCCTTACCTCCTCCGGTGTCCAGTTTCTCGCCTCCCTTTCTAAACAAACGTCAAACACTCTCCCATCGCGAGGCTCTTAATTGCGGCTTAATTTTCTGCGGTGTGGCGAAACCCAAACGAAGTAAATATTGAATTAAAACCCCGCTGTCCGTCTGTGTACAGTTTGTCACTGTCAAATATGCTGTTTTACCAACAAAACGACCTACGAAAAGTTTTGCCACCCGTCGATTTTGACACACGACTATTCAGTCTTCCAACTGAAACAGTCCACAGTGTCCGAGCATTCAAGGCCTGTCAGTGTCCTATTTGAAATGGTAAATAATGCTCGTATTTACACAAAACTTGGCGATAGATGTGGTGTTTTCAAACTAAACGTGATTGTCAACTTGAAAGGGTCAGTGAATACTGTATATGAGTTTAAGTTCGCGGTGATTTAGGAAGAAAATTGAGTGGCTTTGAGTTCGCGGTAGCGCTATGGTCACCTGTACAGCAAAGGAAACCTTGCGCTAGCAACTCGGCAAACAGACAGAACTGTTGCCTCCATCACACCATAACACTGTACAATATAGTACGCACATGTAGCGCTTAGACAAGGTTGACAGAAAACAGAACAAAAACTTTTGAGGTGGTCTTTAGTTCATGGCAAAGCGGTCACCGCGAAAACCATAAAATCACAGCGAACTAAAATTAGAGTACCGTCTAGTTTGTATATAGGATCCGGCATTTTTTTCTGATCATAATGTGTATCAAAGATTGTTTTTTTTTAACCTTAGTTATTGTTTCTTGCTTCGAGTTGAGACGTACTGTAATTTGTTGTTTCTTCGATGCGAACGTTACGACATACCGATAACGTGGTCTTACCGCTTCGCAGCAACGACCATCCCCCGGTTACGGACCCCCCTGGGCAGGGTTATTATAGCCACACAACGGCGTTTTAAACGGCGAGTTTAGCTTGCCCAGGCTTTGCCGGCTTGGGGATCGATGCCTGTGGGGAACCTGATGGTATTGTGAAGAGATATCCGCGGATTAAGTCGTGTTTAGAGGGATTAGGACGAGGCGCTATCCCGCACGAATCGGGTGAGAACGCCCCACCCACCCGCTGAAGTATCGTAGTCAGGAGAGACGTCTTTTCACGGGCGGGCACGCGCGAATACAGACTTTCCAAAACTCTCTACCAGACTCCCACCTGGCCGAATAGAGGGCTTTGGCAAAGTTGGGAATAAATGAGAGTTTATTTGCAAAATCATGCCTGAAGGCTTATTGCACGTACAATAATGAAAGCCTAGTAGGAATTAATTGGCCTAGGACAGGAATTTTGCCCGACCTGGCCTTACGTCGCAAACTGTTCACCTGTCTCCTGGGCCATCTAACTCCTCTGGCGTGTTTTCTGTAAGCTTATTTGGCCAATATCTCAATGACTGTTTTTCCAGCGACCTGTGTAGCCTGGTAGAGGCTAGCTAGCCAAGCAGAGGCTAGGCTTTGGTTGTTTTGGCGTCTTTTTTTTTTTGTCATATTCTATTTTGTACACCAACTAAGAAGATAATTTGACCAAACAGAAAACTTGACAAAGTCGCCTAACAAGACATAAGATAAAAGCTGGAGTTTAACCTTTAATTGGAAAGTGTCCAGATATATTGGATGACAGATACTGCTTGTAAAACTCAATGTCTATCTTCAGATTTCTGTTAATAGAGGCCGAAAAAACGTTTTTGAAAAGAGCCCCCCCCCCCCGTTTTCAATGTCCAGAGATGTGACGGACGGTCAGAAATGCCAGACAGTAAAGAAACAACAAGAACACTGCGTCCCAACTTTAGAAATAGTGTAAAATGAAAAAACCTAGCACCTGAGTGGAGATGATATTGAAATATTAACGATATGGTCACTTATTTCTAAAAAAGACGGGCTCTAAGACAACCCTTCTCGACTGTTCATCCTCTTACACGCTAACCCGACCACTTTACCCATGATAACCGTTCTAATTGTTACTTTCTAAGAGCGACTTTCCGGTGTGACAATTGACGAATGCGTTCGCGGGTCAAGAAATCCGCTTTGGACGGTTGACCGGTCGTTTTTTGTTTGCCACATCTTAAGGTTTAAAGACCCTTAAGTGCTGTAGCAATGTCTTATCGTGACAGCACGACAGGTAAAACGACAACAGGTAAAAAATGGAACACACGAACAAGAGATAAAGAAAGTACCTCCCTTTGGACTTAGTTCAACTCAAGATTTTCCGTTCTGATTTTTTACTGTTTGCTTTTTTGCCCTGCTATCAGTAACAGTTAGGGAAACAGTTGAGCAATCGTCGGTCGTTTTGCGTCACCTTTCGTTGACCGAGGCGGGGGTATAGCGGTGGTTTGGGGACTGAACTTTGGAATGTCTGTGACACCGGGGCAGGTGTTTGTTTTGTGGCTTGTTCGACTCTGTATTGTACCATTTGACACGTCAAAGAACCCGTCTGGCTTAGCGCTGTCAGGGTAAGAAAGCTGTAGGTAAACCTATTTGGTAGTTTTCACCGCTTTTCTCCCAGGTTTCATGCGAGGGGAGTAAGTGCTTTTCAAACAGAGGGAAAATATCACGTTTATATGGCCCCACGTCGTGTAGCCATCCACATACTTAAACATGGACGCCAAACATGGTTAACTGCAAGGCACGCTCTTCAGAATCAGAGTGAAGAAATGTGGGGACTAACTCAGCTGAAATAGCTAGGTTGTGTTTGTAGCTGTGTAGGGATGAAAACTTCCACCTGGGAGCCTGTTTACTCGAAGATTAGCGGAACCAAACTTCTCAACACTCTGCGCCGACAAACTCGCATTCATTTAGCACAAACTGGGCAACTTTTTGTCGACTTTGCAGTGCCACTGTTTGAAAAGGCTAAATACTTGGAATAATTGCCACCAATTTCTTAGCCATACTCACGGATCGGATTGAAAATATGCCTCCATGTGTTCTTTTCTATTCTTAGCTCTTGGCTATAATTTACAGTCATTTTGTTAGTTTTACTCTTCACCGAGTTTTTTGTGTTTTCGTGTTCTACTTAACGATTTTCTTTTATGTCTAGATGTTTGCGATATCGCAACCGTTCTTTATACAGCGCCCCTCATTGATATACCGTTGTTTTATTAAAACGTTCAAGTGAATGTCCAATCCATGTACACTTAGTCATTTGACTTGCCGACTTAAATCAAAATAGCTAATATGGCTGCTATATAGCTAATATGCCTCTATTTGGACACAGAAAGTCATCAATCTATATGAATAATACCTTAATAACATATATCATGTACATTAAGATCAACAAATGTAAAATAGTCTATCATTCTAGGGTACGTTTGCTCGCATTTTACAACAGTCTGTATACCATAACGTCGTAAGTTTCTTTGTTTACAAGATGCAAGAATATGTCTCTACTTCTCAATGTTGATCATGACATTTGTGAACACAATAAACCATATCTGTCTCTCTGTCTCTCTGTCTCTGTCTCTCTCTCTGTCTCTCTCTGTCTCTCTCTCTCTTTCTCGCCCTCTATCTTTATTTCAATCTTTCTCACTGTACATAATGTTATTGGTCACCTGCCCTCGTCATATTTATTTTGCATTTATCATTCTGAAGTTGTGATATTTTTATTTCTCTAGGCCTTATTAGGGCTTTATTTCAACCATGCCCCCCTCCCCAGTGCAGAATTAGAGTAATACATGAGTAAACGAATGTATATATATATACGTACTATCTTGCTCGCTAGTTCCATTATAAGATGGGACAGGTCAAAATGTCAAAGTACTTCATATTTCACATAAAAATTTTGCACGTGTGTAGAGCATGTTATTAGGATCACAAAACAGTTTGAATTATCACTATAGCGCAATCAATCTTTAAGTTATGATTAAAGATATCATTTTCCTAGTTTTGGAGACAAAACGTGTATTTTGATTCGATTCCTTTTTTGCCCATTGTTGTTCAGGTGTCAGAAATTTTGAAGACCCTACAGTTAACTCTATTCATTACCTGCATGTATGCAGGTATGGTTTTGATGCTGGTGGGAACTTTTCGGTAGCCGGGGATGTAGGGCGCTGTATCTCGTGAACGGATGGTGCGAGCACGACGATTTTTGGTACGTGGGTTGGGGGTGGTAGCCTAACACTCAGGTTTGATTTTGGGCCTCCTGGCGTTTGAACTTGACATTGCAGGTGGCCTTTTTGGTGTTTTTGGGGCACTTTTGGCGCTATGTGTCCGGAACGATACGCGCGATTGCGACGATTTTTGGTGCATGGGTGGGGGGTTGTTGCCTGTTGCCTAGGATTGACTTTGGGCCTTGTCGCGTTTGAACTTGACCCGGCAGGTCGAATTTTGTGTCCGGGAGGGGTGTTTCCGGAGTTATATCTTCTGAACGGCTGGTGCTGGCGCAATGATATTTGGCACATGTGTCGGCGGTGGCTGAATAATGCTCAATTTTGATTTTGGCGCCCTTGGTGCTTGAACTTGACATTTTAGGTTACCTTTTGTGCGGGCACGGGGCGTGCGCTGTATCTCCGGAACGCAAGGTGCCATTGTGTTGCCATTTGGTACGTGAGTTGTTTGTGGTGTCCTGGTGGTCAGGTTTGATTTTGGGCCTCCTAGTGCTTGAACTTGATACTGTATAGGTTGACCCTGTTTTAGTGTGGTTGGGGCATCCTCCCAATATCTGCTTGGTTTTAAAAACAGATTATGGTTGGGTGTAGAACCATCATCTGGCCTGGGCTACCTTCAATGTATCAGGTTACTTAGTGGCACTGACAGTTTGCCGGATGACGGGAGTGTGCCAGATTATATATCTGTTGGTCAGGTATAATTGGAGTTTGCTTATTACTCTTTGTGGTGTTTCTAGAGCTGTATAGTACTGAGTTTTAAGTTCCGGTACAAGTTCCTTTACCCTGTTGGCAATCATGGTTGAACTTGAACTTAAACAGAAGAAGATGCAATTTTCTAATGTGGAGGAGAACTGTATAGAGTGTGGGCATAAGAGAAAGGTATGTGTATGATTTGTCCTGTGTTTCTTTTTGTTTCTTTGGTAATGCCATTTCCATACTGTATACAGGTAATTTGTTGTTTTGGGCTAGTCATATTCGCTTGGTTTTTGGGCCTGCTTAATCTATGGTACAGGCAGGGTTAAGTGGTGGAGGCTTAGCTTTGTTCTGTTTTAAATTCAGTATCGTTTGTTGCATTTTGTCGCGGCAAATATATGATGAAATTCCCCTTCTAAGCAACTGCTCATTGGTTTGCGGGGATGTTTGCTGGGTGTTTGCTTTGACTACAACAGCTTCTGAACTTTTCAAAGCTTCCATTGCCAGCAGCTTGCCATCTATAAATGGGATTGACAAGGACATTTTTCATAGTAAATTATGCTGTTAAATTTGGCTTAGATACTACAGGAGATTTAGGTTTGGGTTGGATGGATTGAATGAAAATATCATACCACCCTGAGGACTAACTGTTGCTGCTGCATGGGGGCTACCACTATTCATGTTGTCTAATGTCTATGGAACTACAGATAAAAGTATCATTGGTCAAATTATGCGAGTAACATTCCGATGTCAAGTGAATAACACCCCAGAAATAAATCTTTAATGAATATCATTGGAAGAACACAAACCAAGGAGACTTAGCAGCTGCATTAGGTCAGTACATTGAAATAGGAAGATATTAGTATATCATGTGACAGAGTAACTACATGTGCATGGGCCATCTGAGACAAAAAAAGGTAGCGTCTCAACAACTTCAAAGTACTGTGGTTGGTTACATACTTAAGAAATCCAAAATAAGTAATGTTCATCCCTGTCCAAACTTACAAATTCAGAAAATGGAATTTCAGAGTCAGACTTTTGCATGGTGCACAACCAACACAGTAAAAAGCTCATTTTTCCAACCACGTACCACAGACAAAAAGGCAAAAATACACAATAGGTCTACAGAAACCCAATACATTTCATGCAGGCCTGAGGTCTACGAACTCTTGTTAATAAAGAATTGTTGTAAATATCATCTTGGGAATTTATTTTAGCCATCAGAAGTAATTTATTGTTCCTATGGGTGGCAGTGTGGGTATGCAATTTTCAGTCAAGGACGTCATGGGTTAAAAACGGTGTAATTCTGTCGAGTTTTTCTGTTTCTTGGAACATCAGCAGTGCGCGGTTGTGTTACCAGTGAACGGTACATATGAGGGGAATTCGCCAGGTATTTTAATCACACGTCAAATGTGGTGTGAGTTTGTGTATTCTTACAGCTAAACACTCGTCAAAACTTGGACAAGAGTGAAAGTTTGCCCGCTCTGGTTGCCCCTAGAGTCTGCTAGTAATATCTGGGGGTATTCAGATCAGTAGTGTTAGTGTTTGTGTGTGGGTGCGCGCGTGCGTGCGTGTGTATTATGTATGTATGGCTGTATATGTGTGTATGTTTGTGTACGCGCTACTTTGAAGTCACTCTATATTTTGTCATCTACTTTCTTTCAAAGGTCTTTATTTCGTTGTCGTACAAGTAATGTTTCTGTCTATGTGTGGCCTTGGGGAGGGGGGTGGTAAGGGAGGGGGTCGTCCTTTTCCACCTGGTCACTGGAACTATTTTAATCCTCGCGGCGGAATTCTGCCCCATGACTCCTGTATCCCGGCGCGTCACAATGATGGAAGGCCTGCCAAAATGCGAAGAGCTGAACAAGTTTTTACACCTGTCTAGTTGTCAATTTGTCTATCAGTCAGCAAACACCAGAAGTGGCCCTGCCCAGCCTTATTTGAACATGTCAAAAAATCTTTCCATAAATAGATCCGACACCTCTAATGAGAAGTCCTTATAACCCGATTTTTTACGTATGACATCTGTCCAAAAGTTCAAACTACGGTCAGATATATGACAACTAGACAACTTGTTTTTCGTGAGTAATTGTGGTGATATACGTTCTTGAAGAATGTTAATTAATGGTGTAATATGGTCCAAACTTAATCCTAGCCGACGGCGAAATCGTTCCGTCACTGAGAGGAGCTGTGACGTCACGATCAGACGACATTCTCAGTGAAATAGATTCACATAGAAAACGGTATTCTAACTCGGGAAAATACTTGCCTTGCTTTGCTGACATTTTTTGAATGAGCACTGAACAACGTCTGACTGTGATTTGTAGGAAATCTAGTTTGTTTAAGCTATGACATCATAATCAGACGACATTCTCAGTGAAATAGATTCACGGGAAACGCGGGAAAATCCTTGCCTCGTTTCGCAGACATTTCTTTGAATGAGCACCGAACAACTTCTAGCTGCTTTCCGACAGACATGTTGTAAGAAATCTACTTTGTAGGGAAAAATTACGAAATATGGTGCCATTTTTGGTGCCGAAACTTTGCCCTAGCGGTGACGACAATGCCGTGGACCTTTGATCGTTCTTGACATCTGCGGCCGGATGACCTGCGACGTTACGTCAATAGCGTCACCAAACATGACATGTACGACGTACTTCACGCCCAATTTAGTCGCTCTGAAGTTTAACAAGGGCGATAGAAATGACATAGTCGACGGTTAAACATTTCATACAATGGGTACGCCATTTTCAAGTCCTCCTTTCGACAGCTCGAACGTGACCACTTCTGACTCAACTATGGCTACATCATTGTAAACCCCATTCTCAAACTCACAATTATGGCGCCTTTACGGTGTTTGGTATTTACAGTGAAATCAAGTTCAAATTCAAAATCATCTTGCTGGTCACGCCTGAATGTTTACAATGACTAATAAGCTTTCATGAGAAGCAGGAAACGTTCACCATTTATGATATCGTAATGCCAGATAATATTACACAATAAAGCCTTATCAACATAGAGTATAAAAGATAATCATGAAGGTATGTAAAGGTAGCCCATAGCCTTTTTGAGGCCAACGGGGTACACTATTAGAAGGTGGAGCCCTTCCCTCTCCTTCCACTGCCTTTTACCTCCCCAACCGATGTCAGGTACCAATTTTACACCTGGGTGGAGTGAGGAAAGTCGTGGTGCGTGCTTCTCCTCAAAACCCAACGTCTTGTTAGAAATGCCGAGAATCAAACATGTCATCACTTCTCAATTTTCAGTCCTCTACCATAGCCACTCAGCCATCCGACGCCACACAAGTTATAAGTATGATATCATGATAGTGAAATCAAATCATCTTTCTATCTAAAGTTGAGAAGCAAAGTTGTCTTATATAAAAGTCCAGGAAGGTGACCTTTTGCCCTCATGTAACCCTAGCCGCAAGGCATGACCAGTGGTTCGATAATTATTGCCCCATAATCATAAGCCATAAATTACAACATGAAAAGCGAATGTGCAACTAATCTTGGCAGCAGGTGTGTCTGAAGACGGAAGGTGTAAGAAAAAGGTGAGAACTAATAATAGGGGATGATTCGGAATTGAGTATCATGGTAGTGGGGGGTCCTTCCCCCGTTACGAATTAAGTACTATTGGCTATTGTGTGTCTGTGTGCCTGTATGTGCGTGCGTGCCCGTGTGCGTTTGTTTGTGTAAATTGTATGTGCTTTTTTGGATATGTGTGTTTGTGTGTGCATGTGTATGTGCGCGCGTGTGTGTCTGTGTGCATATGTGCCTGTGTGTGTGTGTGTGTGTGTGTGTGTCTGTGTGTGTGTGTGTGTGTGAGTGTGTGAGTGTGTGTGTCTTTCTGTCTGTGTATGTGTCGGTGTATCAGTGTCTGTGTGTGTGTATCTCTCACTCTCTCTATTCCTTACGGGTGAAATCTGCCATCTCTGATCTTGTGGAACTAGAATAGTCACAAAGCAGCATGGGTAAGGGACTGAAGTTTGCCATCTTATATCCTGTAGCAGAATTCCTACACAGAATATAAAGCCGAACTCATAGAAAAGCCATTGGATATCATAAAACAACACATGAACGAGATTTTACGTAGCACGAATGGTAGATTTCTACTAATTTGACTGAATTGTCTGCATCGACGCCATTAAAAATGCCTCAAGACAAGCCTTTGTTTTCTCAAGAGACATGAGGCTTCAGAGCTTAGTGTCTTAAAGAAAATACACGCATAGCCGACACGTCTGAAGCATTAACCAATGCAAGAATGTTCGGGGCGTCTTTTTTTCGCAGATCGTTTTCAATATTTGGCTTTAAGCAATTCTCGTTCGATTATTCACGTAATCCAGCTAAAGTGGTTGTCCCACTTCTGGTCCGAAGTCTTGAAAATATTATGAGGAAACATTTCTGTAAATGGATATATTTTCTGACTTTTCGTTACGAAATTTTGAAATCATATGAATTTCTACGTGAATTGTCTGAGGATAAAAAATGACGCTGTCATAGTGTTTACATTGTAAAATTGTGTGACAGATTATGACCAAATTGCTGTGCAGCGGACGAATTTTAATAGAATGATCCGGAATGTGTCGGACTTAGTCATTGGAAAGTATCGTAGACAAATGTTAGCATTCTATGAAGCAGCCAAGAAAAGCAAGGATTACGTTAACAATGCATGAGACGCCAAAGGGATAAAACCACATTGCGAAACCGTGAACAAGTCTATCGCCTGATTATGAAATAAATCAACAGCTAATACAGAACTGAGGTGAAGCTATACACCTCTATTTTGTAGCTTGTTCCTTACTTTTACTGCAGTGGTTAATATCTATTTATTTGAATACACAGAGACAAAAATATCAAACGAGGTGTTGAAAGTAATAACAGCAGTAGTTCTTTAAATAGCTAATCATGTATTGTGCGGCAGACCTTTGTTTGTTTTGCTATAGTGTAAATGAAGCCAAGTATCTCCGACAAAGTAAGTAAACAAATATTAGACGATTTTTGCTTGTTTGAATTACGTTAGGATAAACATAATAGTCAAGGCGTTTTCTGCTGGTGGTTTGTCCAGTTGTTGTTTGGTAAATAGAAGTTTGGAAGGGGAGAGAAACGCACGCATCCAACCGCAAAGAGAGATAACGTTACGATTCAGTTCATCGCGTTTGGAAGTTGTGTAATGGCTAATACATTACATGGTCAGGTCTATTGTGCAAAAACTACCTAACAAGGCACACCATATCACAATACTTCTATGATAAATTTTTGTATGATCAAAATAAAGATATGTTTATGTCCTTCTTGTTCCGAGGCCTACCGAAAATGCAAAAGTAAAAAAAAAAAAATTCTATAAAGATACAACTTATTATATTATCCTAAAATTATCCAAATGCTTTTGAATACACAACCAAATAGGAAATAAAAATGCACTGTATATCTTTTTTATTGAGTCTAAAAATAGACTACATAAAATCATTTGTAAAACGTTTGTCAAGGTCACTTAATGTCAGAGTAGATCGTTTTCTGGACTCGTTTGTTTCTACTAAGATGTCAGTCAACACCTTGGCACACACGCAAGAATCCCCAACACACCTGTTCACCTGTCTTAAGAAACAAGACGCTCCTTGAGACTTTCTTGCGTCTCAGACGCCTGTCTTTGTGTGTCCTTATCTATCATTTACATCACCCATAACATTGTTGGCCTCAATATTTCAAATTCGAGGCTGTTAGAGTCGGTGTTACGCAGTTAGATGGGAGAAGAGGGACCCGGTGCTTGTTTTACCGGGGGCTCGGTTTTCTCTCGCCGTGAATAAGTGTTGTTGTGGTATTGTTGGTACGGTCCTGAACAGACGATACGGGTGGCACGGACCACAATGTAGCGTGGCTCGGGTGACAGTTAGAGCGGGCAGGGTGAGAAAATCATAACACAATCCGTCATTGGGAGTGCGCACAGTGACATGTCCGGGCATGTGTGTGCGTGTGTGTCGAGGGGGGTTGGGGTGGGGGCGGGGGGTGCTCTCCAAGGAGAGGTTAGGTTCGGCTGATTTTTTTAGTCGTTTTTATCGGGCTTTCTATTTTTTTATCTTGCTGTGTCAAAACCGTTTGGCTGGTGTACTTCAAGAAAAATGACAAAATAGAAAGCCCGATAAAAACGACTAAAAAAGGTAAAAAAAAAACAGCCGCAGCCTAACCTCTGCTTGGAGAGTGGGGGGGGGGGGTGTTCTTTGAGTGTCTTACGTGATCCTAAGAAGTCGTGAGATGATTTGGGTTAAGACTGATTTGAGAGCCGACGACTAAGCTAAAGTGAATTTCTTGCTCATCGCAAACATAGAAGCAAAGACGATGATAGTCGGACGATGGGGTTTACTTTTTTCTTCAGCTTTCAATCAATCCATCTATCCACCTCCCAATCTCTTCCTCCATCTATTTCTCAATGTTTTCAGTCATCCATTCTTCCTTATCTCAATTTTTCATCCATCTATAAATCTTTCCATCCATCTATCCGCACAATTGATTTTTTCAGTCGATATCTGTGTTATTGGACATGGAAGAGGAAACTTATTCCTCTCTTTCTTTTCTCACACCTCCTCTCTCTCACACAAAATACCCATTTTGTCAAATCCTAAGGGACAAAAAGAACTACTATTACAACTATCTTCAACCAGATGTGGGTTGGTACTTATGTTTGGTTGTCATTTTGCTCTTGTAGTCCGCTTGTGTATCAAAATGCACTTCATTGCATTGAAGAAAAAAGCAGAACACACGATATTAAATCCTGAAGTTCCTTTGCATTACCGTAGGAAGCTGCTAGGACTCCCATGATCGAATTTGACCTTCCTCTTTTAGACCCCTACCCACCAAAAATTACAAGAATCCATTCACAGCTTCTTGAATAATGCTGTCTTTAAGTACTACACACGTACACATACACATACACATACACATACACATACACATACACATACACATACAGAAACGACATCAACAACGTGACCTTCTTGGCGAAGGCAAGGGCGTTATAACTTCCTTGGCGAAGGTAATAACGTTTTAGAGCCTGCTGAATAAATCTTGAATTTAAAGACAAACCAAAACGAGCAGAAAACATACATCTTGGATACCGATATGAACCGTCCGTCTATACAGTCATTAGATCACAACACAAAGTACAGTAAAAGTGGGTCAGCAACAAAAGAACGGACCCAACCCACAACACACGTGGGGGAGATAGCACTCAGGACCCAGGACTGTCTGTGTGCGTTCAGCTAACGTTTCAGGAAATTAGAGATGGGAACATGGAGAAGACAGTACTCTTCATAAAAGACGTTGTTGTCTGTAATGCTATTTAATAGGGGTATCTAGAATTGCAACTGTAACAGTTTTGTGAGTGATCTATGCTTCGAATCCAGCTTGGGGATCGGACAAACGGGACAGATAAAACAAAAGTCACGTGCCCTAGTATCTGCTTAGAGATTAGGAATATTTAGAGAAGAAACTACAAACCTAGTTTCTTACATTTAAACAATTTTTCTTTCCTCAAGTCGTGATTTCCCCAGATTAAAGAAGTGCAGAAAGCCAAGGAAGGTCCTGCCACAAAGACAAAAAAATGAATGAATGAAAGAACGCACAAACGAACGAATGAATGAATGAACGAACGAACGGGCGAATGAATACGACCTTAATTAGCATAAATGTCCATCTTCTGATTTGGTAAATTACATAATGAAAAAAATTAACTGTCCTCCAACTCAAGACAATTCACTCACCGGAATTTTCGACCGAATTATCTTTCGGTCTTCTTCAGCTATCTGAACCGTGTGATTGGTGATTTTTCGTAGGTGTGACGTCACCACTGTGTCAAAGTTCAAAGTCAGCACAGGGTCAAAGACCTTTATTGTACATATATACCCACTGGGTTAAGTATAAGTCACGAAAAACGAATACTTTACTGGTACATGTATAGTGTGAAGCTAACATAGGTGAATTCGCCATTTATCTTCAATTCTATCTTGACATAATCGTTTTTCGGTGTGTGTGTGTGGGGGGGGGGGGGGTCTGCCTCCCGGTCTCAATGTTTAACTTGTGGCAGCTGATTCGCAGTTTTGTGTAGACATTCTTCTGACATAAAAAAAAAATTGCGTGTTTTCTATTCTAATTGCGCAGAACAGTCATTCATAAATTACCGTTCGAAATTAGATGAGTCGATATTGTTATTTGAACAACGGATGATTGGTGTTTGAACTCCTTGTGTGTTTCGCGGTCTTCGGACGATATATCGTCGTTTGTAAACAAATATGGCGACTAATCGATGAGAGGTCAAAGTGGTGGGTAACAACACTGAACGTCTTTGGCTCGAAGGGATACTCGTCTGTGTTACAAAATCTCCACCCTGAGAGCCAGCCGGGATCGGGCAGCTAGGACAGTTTATCCACCCTTCTAGCGATAACTCCTTCAGGCTTAAACTCCCCCGGAGCACTAATGTGAGATCTGCGGGCTGACTGCCTTGGGTCCCCAAACAAAACTCGCTATGCTAGCTACCGGTCCTGTCTGGCTCCCAGGGTACAAAATCTCTCGTCCACAGGGACTTACCTAGCCTCTACCAGGCTCCGCGGATCCGTGGGCTTTTTGAAGAAATTGGACAATTTTTCTCACCGACGGTGACGAAAATACTCCTCTGGCCGGCTGACTCCTCTAGCGTATTATAGACTCTATTTGTTTACTAGTAATTTCTACAATCCGACCACCGATCCACGGAGCCTGGTAGAGGCTAGGAGTTACTGGCTTCCACCACAAGATAGCTTCATCAATGAGAATGGCAGCTTCTCGAAAATTGATGAAGTCAAGCTAGAAAAGATACTTCCTCAGAAAGATGGGTAAAATTAAACAAAGATAAGGGGGACGAATATTTAGACATTTAACTTTTTTTTTAAAGACTGGTCATACATTACCTTGTCATACATTTCAAAGCATACACCAATTGTATGACGAGTTTCTAGTCTGGAAACAATTGGCCCAACCAAGCATTTCCTCCTCCACAACGTCTGGGTTAGAGGCTTCCGTGAAATTGTTTGATGTTTTCGCAAAAATAAGACTTTTCAATAGATCTAGGCCAAAGTAGACAATGTTGTATTTACAAACAGATAGAAAATTTGCTCTCCATTGATACAACATAGGTGCAAAGACTTTCGTATAATCTTTTCGAGTTATAGAGACAGTAGAGATCAGTATTCAACGAAATATTCATATCTAAAGTAACGTTATAAGATTTATCAAATATAATCTAGGTCAATAGTCTTCAATATCCAGTTTTGTATATGTCCTGAGATGGCACTTTTGGTCATCAATGCTCGTCATCAACCCTTGTAGTGACGTCATGATCAGACGACATGTTGCACATTTCCCGCCTAACACCCTGCTGTGACGCCTTGGTGGATAAAGAGACTCCATTACATTCAATTTGCCAAATGTAGGTTTGTTTTTGTGTGTGTATACTCCCTCCGGGTTTCAGACAAGAATACATGACGCAATGTGTGACATTTATATCTCTTCCATAACCCCTGAGGCCACGTTGATTTGATTAAATGGATGACATCCTCTAGGAGCCCGAAAACTTATGCAAGCGTGCGAAAAAAGAGTTTGGTAACAAACTATTTGTTTGTATTATGAAATCGTAGTGCTTAATATGGTTGGATTAATGACTTAACACACAGAGTATGGTATACCGAACAATATATTCTTCATTTTTGTTCTTTCACTTCTTCTTCTTTGAATCCTACGACATTTGTTAATATCCAAGCAGATCATACAATGGCATAAGATAGTTCCAAACAGGCCAAGAGATGTAGCGAAACACACTCCTAAGCCGGCTTCACTCCTCTGTCAGCTTTTGATACTATCTTATGCTACCGTAGGATCTGCTTTGAGATTAGACATTTGTATCCAATTTTCGTTATTTTTCTCAGATTTTCGGCATGTATTTTATCTTTTCGCAGTTCTACGGTATGTACTTTGTACAATTTACAGTATGGTTGATTTCTTTTTGGAAATGGACAAAATTGGTGAACGCGTGGATGTCATCCATATAATCAAGATAACATGGCCCAATGACGTGCTCGGGGCATATGTTGGTATCAAGCCGACTGTATGGTGGAAAGAAATGTTATCCAACGATATATTCGGAGTGCAAATTCTGACTTTCTATGCGATTCGAAATACTTTTGATTCAGTCTTACAATCAGCCTATGGATTCATTGTTAAAATAGCATGATATTGATGAAAAAGTGATAAACTGAATTTGTCAACAAATACTGTGTAGTTGAATGTTGTTATCTTGCTCCAACCCCAATTCATGACATTTCCTCTACAATAACAGATCAAGTATAGTACAACAATAGCGTGATAACAAGACATCAATCGTCTGTTCCGAAACAAAACAGATATAGTTTTTTTTTTACAACACATTCATGATAGTGTAGTCCAAGTTGGCTCCGCTTTCTTTTGATGGCTCCCAAAAGCTGTGTCCTACCATTTTATGATACGAGCTAGCTTTCACCAAACTGGCACGGAAGACATTTACGTTACCAGGTGTTTTGGAACAATCCTCGCCAACAGAATGTCCAGAAGCCGGACCTAATCTATCGGCTACGGGCATTTTACACTCCGGTGACCAGCTAATCTTTCTTCGCGGGGAAGCCTCTACAACAAGCTTCACTGCAGGCTTTTTGTTGTAGCCGTTTTGGGCTGATTGTACAGTTTTCTCCTAGCTGCTCTATTCCTATGGCTTCTGTATTCTAGGCTATTGAGTGTTGAGGCTTTAGAACATGGTGATAGTTAGGGCCAGGTCACATACGTCGTGCGATCATATGGTAAGTCGTGCAGCTGTCGTACAAGCTCCATCTGTCTTGTTACGAAAAAGGGCTGTTCTATCGATGGTTGGTTCTCTCACAGTCTGCTTGATAACTCTACGGAACCTAAATCGTACGGCGACCACATCGAGTGAAAACAGTTTTACAAAGTGCTAAAATTGCAGTATCAAAACGCTTGGAGAGAGGCCTGCTATGTAAAGGCATTGTGGGGGAGGGGGGTCACGCAGCGAAACCATCGTAATTACACCGTAATCAGCCTTGCTTACGGATGTGTGAGGAAAATTAAGGACGCTCAATTAAATTATGTTCGGCGGGCGCATGCCAGTGTGTTGTGAGGGAACGGAAAGTATGCGCTCTCCCGTCACCAAAGACAACACTAACCCCGAGACTTACATACACAGGTAGTGCCGGTGGTTACCTTTATAGTACACCCTCTAAACTAGATCGATACAGAGTAACAAAATCATTTAATTTGGCTTTGAAAGATGTCTATAGACTCTTAATACGGTTGGCTGTAGTGTGTGTGTACTTCCGGGAGTGCTATAGAGGGTTTTGGCAGCGATGAGTTGAGCTTAGGACTAGTAATAAGACGACGTGGTCGGTAGAACAACTAAAAGTATATCGGGACACCCTCTGCACGAGTGTGGCTTGAACTTAACTCGCCCGTCCGAACACACACACAGGCGCTCTTCAATGATTAATGTTGTGTCAGACCACAAAAGAACAACGGTCGACTGCTCATTCACATGACATTCAAACAAGCGTCCTCAATGGCAATTAGCGGGCAGAGAAAACGTTTTATTTTCCGTAGAGAAAATACGAAAGGGGTTGCTTTGTCTTTGTTGTTGCCAGTTTGGGACAGGGTGGTAGTGCTTGTGCTTGGTTCAACAGGTGCATTGCTGGAGCTAAGTTTGAGGAATAACAGGTGTACGAGCTAGGAGTTAGACAGTGGAGGTTAACGTTATCACGGTTATGTACATGCGTGTGTTTGTGGGAGGGGGGTTGGGCACCCGAGTGTACACATGCCTAACAGGGTTCGGCGGTACATTTAACAATGTGATGTGCCTCGCAGAACTTTGTTTCGTGTGGCTCAAAAACAAGTGAAAATGTCTGGAGGGTTTTCTTGTAGTCTTCTGTTTTAGTGTCGGCTGATTAAAGAGTGCGGCACCGTGTTGGGGGTATATACGCCCGGGGAAAAACTACTTGTCAACCACAGACATATCTCAACCAGTTGTAAACCGCTCTGTTCAGGAATTAGGCCAAAAGACACCGGTTCGAACCCGATTTTACAAATTTAGAACGGCATATCACTGTCGGGAACAATTCTGTCCGAGTACTAATATCACAGTGCTTTTATTTGTTTACACACACTGTTAGAAGAGAGATAGGGGTGTTTTGTGATTATTTAGGTAATGGTCCCTGCCCAGCAGGTGGAAGAACTGGAGGCAATGTTGAACCACGGTTGCTGGTTCGAATCCCATTTGGTCATTGTTCGGGTGTACGAGCGAAGGATTTATTTGGAACGCGGCCAAAAGCGGCGATGGGCAGGGCCCTGTTGCAGCAGCGCTCTGGACGGGGTTTTTCTTGAGTCTTCCGCTGAAGTCTTGTAAGATACACGACAGGTGAGTCGTTATCACCTGCCGATCGCAGGTAGGGAAAACATAAGGTCGGGCGTGTTTGCGCAGGGACGGCCGCTGATTGGCTACTGGCCAGTGGGACGTCCTCATTAGCGGTTTTTGTGCGGCCTGTCTGGGAGGTCATGATTGACAGCTGGTGGTTACTTAATGCAAAAGGGGCGGAGCTAACTTTTGTGAGGGCGCGCAGTACAGTTTGGTGACAGTTCCGAGTTATTTTACGCAGTCAGCCGTGAGGTCCTCCCGAAGTGCGCACACGTTTTTTTCCCGAGCCTTGCCGCGCGCGGTCAATGATCCAGCCCGGGACCCGGACCGACCTGTACCCGACGACTCTGTAGCTCTGTTGCGGTGAAACTTCGTCCCAGGCCCTTTCCTATTCCGTCCATTCACACGCGCGCGAGAGACTCAACTCTCCCGGACTTTCACAAGCATGAATATGCAGAAGGATACAACGTTCACCAAGATTTTTGTTGGGGGGTTGCCCTACCACACTACCGACGACTCATTACGGAGTTTCTTCCAGACCTTCGGCGAGATCGAGGAGGCTGTAGTGATCACCGATAGGCAGACGGGGAAGTCCAGGGGATATGGCTTCGTAAGTACAGTTTCTGTGTGTGTTTCTGTCCTTCCTACGTCTGTGTTTTTCGCGACACGGTTTGCCCCACTCCGGTCTACACATGCTTTACGCACCACTCGCTTTATTTGAACAGGTTCTTTCCGCTCCGTAACGCTGCTGTTTCGCTTCCCTGCCGCCCCCTTGCCCTGTAGGTAACTATGGCGACCAGAGAGGCCGCCGAAAAGGCTTGCAAGGACCCAAATCCCATCATAGACGGCAGAAAAGCCAACGTCAACCTCGCATACATCGGAGCGAAGCCTAGGAACACGCAGCCAGGTAAGACCGTCCAGACCAGGCGGGCCGCCCGTGCCCGTGCCCCCGTGCCTTCGTTGTCAAGCACGGCGACCGCCTTTTCCCCACGTCGTCAACCGACCAAAGCGGGGGGGCATTCGTTCTCTATTCGTCTCAACTTGGCGCTCCGTGAATAGGCCTTCAACACAAGAGAAAAAGATACAGTGTAATATATCACCCGGGGAATAAAAGCCATATGCACAGAGGATACCCCTGCAACAACCACGCTTTTCAATTCGACGGGTCATTTGCATAGGTGTCACGTATCAGCCTTCCCATACAATAGACCATAACTATGCAGCTCATATCATATAATACCTTCACTCATACATGTTCTCTTGTTTTTGTAGGGTTCGGTTTTGGACTTAGGGCAGTGCCCCCCGGATACCTTCCAAGCCAGTACGGGTAAGATCTAGTTTGTTTATTCTAGCTACTGTATTCACAATTCACACTTATAAAGACCAATTCGAACCTCTGCCCTAAATAGTATTAAATTTTGATTGAGTGGCGAAACTGTATTGTCTTTAGCTCGGGCGAAGCGAAGTCACGTGGAGGGGCTTAGCAAAAACTTCAGAGGATTTTTTCTGTGCTTCTTCTCTTCTGTTTACAAGTGTGATTCAGTCAAACAACAACAGGACCTTGTCCTACTGAGTTTTTATTTTTATTTTTTATTTTTTGTTTTCGCTCCCTTCCAGTCGCCATATTTGATGTGATTGTTGTCTTTATTTTATGTCAGTTGTGTAGAGCGTGGCTGAGCAAGATGACAAGGAAATAAATAAGTGAACACATGGCCCTGGGCTAGATTCATGGTGAATAATCATTTTCCCGTCTTGTTGGCGTGTGGATTGCGTGCCTTTATTGTATAATCTATACATTATAATAGATATATAACAAGTTGTAACGGAATTCACATTCCACGACGTACAACGGACCGGTGTTTTGGAGTGCGGTGTTGCTTGCCTGTATTATTTTAGTGGTCCCGACCCGATTGTTTGCTCTTTGCCGTGCCTTGTTAGTTGTGGGCTTGGGGCTGTTGGCCATTTGTTGTCCTCCCTCCCTGTTCCCGCGTGTGTGTTAGGGCGCAGTGCATGGGTCCTAAAATAGCCCGCCGCCCGATAGCTCGCATTTCTGGACACACTGTTCACATAACCCGGATGATTCCCAAATTTAGCCATGGGTCTGTTTGTGGCATGTATGCAACACTAGTAGCCAATTCCACTTGATCCTTTTGCAACAAGCGCTAATGCCCCCCCCCCCCCCCATAGCTCTATATTTTACTCGTAGTTAAACTAGACTTTGTTCTACTTTACGCTTTCTTATCTTGATGAGAATAATATCGAAAGTTAGCGAGACAAATATTTTCCTGTGACGACTGTCTGGGATTGGCACGTTTGGGCCGCACTTTGGTCAACGAATGACGAGCTAATGTTACACTTACAGCTTATAACTTTCGATCGATATTGGGAGGAAACCGAAGCTGGGGTCTAGTACTTAGTTCTCGACCAAAAAGAGTGTAGTTTTACAAACTCGTGTTCAGCTACCAGGAAAAAATGCAGCTACCGGACTTGCGTGACCTCTGAAAAGGTCATGACCTCGTTGTTGCTGATTTTATGCTCCACACTAAGAGGCTGCCGTTATTAGGAATAAGAAAAATAAGATAGGATAAAATACGGGGTCAATCGCCCAAACATACTTCGACAGGGGTGACGTAGTTAGTAAAATGGCGGATGTATATTGAGTTTCCTCAAACCAGTCCATATTTTAACCGCTTTGTGTTAGGCGGAGATAGCGGAAAATTTTTGGCTTATGTTCTGAAAGATTTCTACAGCACCCCCCACCCCCACCCCTCGCCGTATCAAATACACATGACTTGAACTGATTTTTTTATCTCACCCTACTAAACCTCCTTCAAAAAGCCTTTGTAAAACCTCCTTGGCAAATGTTACCGTCTTTTCTTTAGCGGATTGTCAGGTGCAAGGAACTACGGAGAAACAGTAGGACGGTATCCAGGTAACCCCCAAGGCGTAGCTATGCAGGGCATGTTATCTGTCAATCAATGTTGATGTTTCGTCTGTTTTCTTAAAAGGTGAACAAGTGAAATTTACGACCCTTTTCAAACGATGTCCTTTTCAGAGCAGGGCAAGTAGGAACACGTGAGGGCAGTGGCTAGGTTGAAAAGGAGGGCAAAGAGTCAGCGGGCGGTCCCGTTGAAAAGTGGGAGGGAGGGTGTTGACTCGTTTCAAGCTTCGTTAGCCGCGTGAGGTTTGTCCTGAATGTCAAGAATAATTGGGTCCTAATAGCCCTACACTGTAACAATCTTCGCCGGTCGCAAAGAACAGCAAAGCACACAGTTCGGACAATGGGTCGAACCCCCCTCTATTCACCCCGCTCGGAAGGGCCTTTGTCCCAGAAATATCCCGCCAAACAGAGTGCCACACAAATGGCTGAAAGCACGGCACAGATAGGACGACAATACGTCTTGTATTTGGACTGCGGCGTGGCGAGACAATATCTAAAGCAAACAGTCCTTCAACACAGAGAGAGAAAAATCGGATCGTCCTTCAGCCAATCTATTAAAGCCGTGTCGCCTGCTCACTGAACAAACACTCCTAGTTCCACATCTATCCAGACCGATGCCATAGTTTCACACTTCCCAACAAGCATGACTCACGTATGTACATACTCTGTGAAAAAAGTTCTGACTCATGTTGTGAAGCTAAATTACTTTATAGCCTGTTTAATACTGTAAATTGTTTCACTTTTGCTCAGGCAAAGCTGTAAAGTAAAATCCCTCTAAGGGGAGGGGCAAAGTTGTGATGTTTTTGACTCGCCCTTCACCCAGTTGTGAAGGATGATGTATAGCGGTGGCCTGTGTGACACGCGGCCGCATTCTAACCGCTGCACCTGTCATGTACCGCCGCCATTTTCCTTTCAGGAAAAACTCGTTCTTTACATTGCGATGTCAATCACCGCAACAAAATGCAAACGAAGCCCCGGTAATAATTTCACGGAAGTGCGACGTCAGGAAGCCACTCGACTCGAGTGTGCAGTCAGAAATTTCGAGCCTTTATTTCTCCTCCCTTTGTTGTGGCCACAAGAGCACGCCACTCCATAGAACATGGCGACACGCTTCATGACCTTCACGGAACATAATAACGCCCCCCTCCCACCCCTAATGCCGCCTTGCAGCATGGGAGCACGTAATTACGTTAACAGGGAGATAATGCCGTTTTATTAAATTGCTTTTGGGTTATTTGTGACGCAGGAGTGGGACATGTTCCGTCAGAATGCCGTGAGAACTGCATGTTCAACATGCACCAAGCGTGCTGAGTTCGAGTCCCAATTTGGCCATACCTCCCCTCAGAGGCAGCGATCGAAAGGGTGGGATTCCCCTTATCATATCCGATGGAGCCTATCTCCCTCTCTTATCAAGGAGGGATAGAGCTCCGAAAAGGGCATCAACAAAAGAGGGGTAAAACTCACGGGACTCTCAGAGCCCTGCGGACCAACCCGTGCGGAAACTTGAGCGCACAATGAAACATTCGATCCACGTCTGGCCCCGAGAAAAGGAGGCGAAAACGAAGTTAGCACACTCGACACTTGGGAGTGAGAGTAAAGTTTGCACACCATCCCGCTCTGTACTCAGCTGCCCCCATTAATCGTAGGCCCACTAAAGAAACCCGCCAAGCCCCTCTCCTAGCCCTTTTGGTACCTCCTCTAATATCTAATGTATTAGATAACAGTAGATGTTATCATGGTTTCCTTGGTTATTGAACAGGACTGGTCCAACCGCTAAAAAGCCGGGGATTTGCAAATAGACATCGAGGGAACCCCTCATGTCCCTCCTTTGTCTTGAGGAAGAGAGGAAATAGTTGCTAAGACGTCATAATCCTTAAGGTAACCCCTCCCCCGGGCCCTGAGAGGGACAAATAAACTGTTAGCTAGACGTATTTGTCCCCTTATTGGATGTGGACAAATTTGTAGGGACAGAGTAAAGGAGAGGAGAACTTAAAGAGGGGGAGGGTCTTTTTCTAAGGGGAACGGCGTAGTGACCAAAACACACGACTGTTGTGACTCCTGACTTGGTGACAAGGACTTTTAAATAGACTCAACGCCAAAACAAACCAATTTTGCTCTATCGTTAGGTTAGTGTTAAGGCCGCCGGTTTGGCCTGGCACCCGGGTGACTTGCTCACATTCACAAGCCGCTAAATTGTTCTTCCTAGGAACGTTTACGCGTAGGGGACCCTCGCTACTCGCCATTGAAGGAATTCGGCGGCACATAGCGGACTCCGAGGACCGTACCCCGGGCTACGGGTGCATCCTAGTCGGTGGGGAGGGCAGCTTTCCGAATCTCCAAGCAGATGTACGCTTTCGGCTTGTTTCTCTGCGTCTTTTCTCCTCGCTTTGATCACATTTCAATTCACCGGACGCACAGGAATGAGCCGAAGCCTTACATCTGCTTGGAGATCCGCCGCTTTGGTCGTGCATTCACCCGTTTGACAACTGATATCTATCGATTCCTTATGATACAGCATGGCGTTTATATTACTAAAAGTCTTTGGACTTTTACAGTGTGTTTGCGGTGGGTCGCGGATACACACTAACAGGCATGGACGTTTCTATATATAGGAGTCTGGGCCTCTCCGGCTCGAACCTTTCACATCCACAGCGTGATCTGGTGTGATCTGACTTCCCGTGCCCTGTTGTGATCTGAGCGTGGGATCTGTGATTCACTCGCACATAGATTTTCCCAGTGTTTTCTTGGGTTGTATTTTGCTTTCGTGCACCCCCTGATTTTTTTCCCCGTGTTGGAGGCTGCTGAGTGTGATCCGACTTGTAACTGTAGATCACAAACACTCTCTTACATCGCCATTTTGTATTTTCTGTAGTAACGTGAAGTTTTCCTTCCCGTTTTGTCTGCAGGTTGGCTCCAGGGTACATCTACCCACAGGCTTACGTGGCCGCAGCCGCCGCCGCCCAGCAGCCTGGCCTGATCGTCCCGCCGCACACTCCACCAGCCTCTGCGGCAGCACAGTACATCGACTACGCGGCCTACGGCCAGTACCCGGCGGGGTACGACCAGTATCCGGCCGGCTACGCGACGCACGCGTACCTCAGCCCGACCGCAGCCGCGTACGCCCAGACCGGCTACGCCACCGTCCAACAGCCCGCTCACTTCGCTCAGTACCAACCTCAGCAAATACAGGAACGCATCCAGTAAACAAACAAACACAAACAAACAACGGGAACCAATTTGAACCTGACCTTGAGGGATCACGGGACTTTTCCACCGCAGGGGATTGTGGGAAGGCCGAGCTGGTAACTAGAGGGTATTTGAGTAAAAAAAAAACGCACTATGCAAATCCTGGATGTTATGTCTGAGCACAAGTATCGTGTGATATTCGCAACGGGAGGGAGATCCCTTCTTACAACAGCTGTTCGCTGTATCAATCACAACAACAGCCGCTGCAGGGCTATTCTTGTCTCACACATTCGGTCCTCGCAGCAGAAAATTTTCGATCAATTCGGCCCGGCAAATTTGCCTCACCCCCCGACGTTCGAACATTTGTCAGCCCGCCGACCCACCGAGTGCTAACCACAATCATGTTAGCACAGTTGCTTGTCATACCACGGTGAAAGAAAAACTCAAACCCTTTCTAATCTATAATTTATTAATTTTTTATGATATAACATCTTGCTGCTAGTGTTCCCGTATTTCCCACTTTTAAAGGTTGTTTTTTTTATACCAACTCTATCTTCCGGAAGGGTTGCTATTATTTCTTTCTCACGTGAGATTAAAAGCACGAAAATTCTAGGAAAAAAGCGAAGAGATCAGACGAAGAAGACAGAGAGGAAACTTGTAAATATAGCGGAACACACGCTACCGCTGTAGACAGTTAACACTGTCAACTAATGTAAAATATTCAACTTAAGTTAGAAAATAGACTAAGGCCCTTAAAAGTTCATCGTCCAATTGATTTAGTCGAAGGTTATATCGGGGCGTATAAAGTTATATCTAGTTTTAGTATACTCGTCCTAGACAGTATTAAGTAGGATTTATTAAAGAGAAGATAGGAAGGCTAGGCATCCATTTTAAGGCGAAGAAAGGCCAAAATCATTGTCATAATGATAAGGTTTTCTATTCTGTACATGAAGCAAAGTGAAACCGTAAACTTATGTCAATTTTCACTATAAGGATATGTAAATTTTCAGCCATATACGTTTATTATACTAGTTATTATCTAGGTAATGAATATCTAGCCTTGGCGAGTTTGGGAAAACAAATTCAAACAGTGACACATGTGTGAATGCCTTACAAGTATATTATTGTATTCAGTATATTTTTTAGGGCCGAGGGTGCCTTTTTACTACCAAATGTGCCTTTCAAAAAAAATATAAAACCGAACGTTGCGTCAAAATTTCTAATTGTTACTGTGGCCGTTTTACAACATTGCCAAATCGTTTTTAGGTGTTTTCTTTAATCAACGAACATCAAATTTATAAAACATTTTATCAGAATACAAGGAGTATGAAACAGTTTCAAAACAAGCTTGCGAAATTGGGGGTTGTTTGAAATGTATCGTACGTACGTACGGCTCAGCCGGCCGGTTTCGTCATTAGACCGATTCAGCTCCTGAATAAACAAGTCAAAATATTTGTAGCGCACTTGAGACCCAGCGACAACGCAAAGTCCCACCCCACATGACGTCATCACTTTACGTGCTCACTGTTTATGGGCTCCCAAACTCGCCGACGCCCGGCCAACCTCTATTTGGCGCGGACGAAAAAAAAATGATGTAAACTATTGCTCGATATTATAATTATGATATTAATAATAATAATAATTCTAGACAATCAAGTAGAATGGAAAAAAATTCGTAGGTAATTAGAGAGGGAACTTATTATATCGTAATCACCAAAGTTACGCTGGGGAATATACCAGATGTCGTATCGGTAAATATAACATGCAAAATGTCAGAACAATCATAGAATATCCAACTTCTTTCATTTTTTAGTGACACGGGGGAACGTGGTGCTAGAAACCTCTCCCTAAACATCTTTTCCACGAATGTACATCTTATAAAGTCTTCCAGAAGGAAGTAACAGCATTTAGGTATAAAAAAAAACTATGTGAACAAAAACTGCGATGAAACAATCATAAGCTTGTAGCGCCAGTCGACAACACTGGAAGAACTGTTGTTGCAAACCATTGACTGTTTTGTACTGTTTTCCCCTGTACGAGTAAGGTGAACTTTTCTTACCATTTCTCTATGCAGGGGAACTGTGCTTGGATCACGAGCAAACAGAATTAAAACACAAAGTTCCGACTGACTTGATGTGTACTCGTTCGTTTTATTGTGTATTCAAATTCTTTCTCTTTTTACTTCTACATAGTGTGAACAGGTGTGTTGTGCTATCATCACATTGTTATTTCAACGTCCTTGACACACAATAGGCTTTTGACAAACAATTATCATCATATATAAATGCATATACGGGGTACTTTTGTCATTATAGCGGTCTGTGGCTTTCCTCCCAATAATTTCGCAGATGTTTTTATGTGTAAAATTCGACGATTCCAAATAAGTTATGGAAACCAAATATGAGTGAGATAAAATGACTTCACAAAAATATATTTACACATGTATAATGTACAAGTTATCGTACCAATGTATATAATTGTGTCATTTAATGTTATTTCATCTATAAAATGGCAAACGATACCCTATAATGATATATAATTAGTCTCGAACTTGGTACCAGAAACATGTTATGTCTTGTCATAATTTTAATACAGAAAATATGAATGTAATACACATAAAAACCAGAGCAAGCTGCTAGGGTGCCAAGGACCGGACCTTACATCAACAACATAATGTATTGGGGTGAACGTTCATTCGAACGACAGTATGTCAGTACGCGCCAATGTACACAAAATACTCTTGTCTCTATCGGACTTATTATGCTAGCTATAGGAGGAATAGTTTTATATGGCCGGATTTTGGCCACAATAGGGTGTTACTTGCCAGTGGCAGTGAGAAGCTCTCCTGAAAATCATCAAATCCATTAGAAATGTAGGTTACGTGTTTTGTAGCGTCCGTCTGTGTGTTCGTGTGTACTCTTCATTCCGTCTGTCCTTCCGTCTGTTTACACCATAATTCGGGAATTTCTGCACGGATTGTCTTCTTTGACATGCGGATAGCTTTTGATATCGCCTCAAAATGATAAGGTTTTTTTTTGGGGGGGGGGGTCATCTAGCGGCTTGTTTACCGCGTTTTTTTCCAGTTCGCAGTTTTTGTTGTTGCTTATTCTACTACCCATAACCCGTTAAGGTGGCATCTCACTGCACGATGCGGCACTGCGGGGTTCGTATACTGCGGTACTGTTATATTATTTTTGCCGATTTTTCATAATTTAGATATTGCGTAATACGTAAAAGTATGACTTACATTTAGAAGATAACAAAATACACAAAACGTGAGAAAAGTCGTTGTTTATCTCTGAAATTCATTAAGCAATCTTTCGAACCCCGCAGTGCCGCACCGGTGCTCCAAGGGCAGTGAGATACCACCTTGTGAAGGCTACAACGAGACCGTTATATAACGCTATAGTCATTACATAGTCTCACATTGTAGACTCTCGCCGCCCTTCTATTATTGTCGATCCCCGCCTCCGCACAGTCTCCTTTGTCCCCAACCGTTTTAACTCTTGACAGCCACTTAGTTTAATTAGTAATTAGGTCGTGCAAGGTCGGCGCGCATCATCAATATTAGCGAAATAGCACTACAATAGACAAGGCGAAAGAGATGTTAGGTTAGCTATATATAGAGTGTTCTGTTGTAATATGTTTGTACTTACTGCACCTGTTATTCTAAATCGTTAGACCTCCTTTACACTAAATGGTGATATCTGAGCGTCCTTATACCCCTGTCACATTATCCACGATCTTCGGGCGTATCGATGGAAGATCGGCCATATTTAAGATCGACAGAGGGTTGCGCGTATTTCTCATCTGAAAACCGTCCCTGTCACATATAGGCCATACTTTGTACATTGTACAATTGTTGTGCAATAAAGTTATTATCATAAGCGAGGCTCGGGCGATTGACGCAGAATCATGGTCCGATCGATTTTCGCCAAATGTGACAGGGGTAATATGGCGCAGTCTCATAGGTCGTGCGATCGTCGTTAGGTCGCTAACTTTGGGGGAGAGCCATGCATGTGTCCTGCAAAGTCTAGTTGTCTTGCTACACAAAAGGCTGTTTTGGATCCTTGTCGGTGGTTGCAGATTGGTTCTGCTTTCTCCAGCTTGAAAACCCCGTGGCATCAAAATTATGCGACCATCGCACGACCTATATATGTGACCGCATCCACACATCGATGAGGTTTCTGTGACTCTAGACTTAATAATTGGGACGCGATGCAAGATGTCATGTCAGAAATCATGATCTACAACAAAACACTAAAAAACGTTAAAAAAGGGTCTTTGTATATGAAATTCGATCGTTCAACGATCAGTGAAATCTTTGAACCATTTGCACCTGTTACTCCACGTGGATAGCAAACAGAAGAATCTATAGATACTCATCATTTATTGTCTCTAATCCAGGGGTAATTCCCATGGCTTAGGGCAATAGCAAATATTATGACTATGTCAATATTTCATAATTATGCCAGCTGGTTTGGATAGGGCCTTCTCTTTAAAGCTAATAATCTAACGATAAAATATTCATAGGTAAATGTCTGTTGTGGCCTTCGTTTTTTTTGCTTCGCCACATGGCACGGCTTTTAAACTGCCTCAAGGCAAAATTTTGCCAGAAAAGCTAAACTTTGTACTTTTTACAGCAGTCTACGTTTGTCTTTTCTGCGATTCCGTAGGACCCAGCCATAGCTGTCGTACGATTGATTTGCGATAGGGAATTGAGGACAATCGTGAATTTGTCGCACAGTCTAGTGTCGGAAAAGTTTGTCGTATAACCTTGAAAATATGGAAAATCGTACGACAAACAACCGCACACCAAAAAAATCGTACGATACACACAAAAAATCGTACAACGATTGTGTCTAAGCCTTTACCGCAACTAGACTAGACTGTACACGACGTACCCCCAACATACTGATCCCAGCCCCCCGTTTCTGGGGCGCCATTGTTGAAACAATTGTAATGACCCGCCATCGCCCGACCATTACTTGTCATTTGCTGTTTGCTATCATCGATTTCCACCTCCGCAAATTAATTGGTAGGATGTTGGACAACTCTCTAAGTGTGTGTGTTTGTGGGGAGGGGGGCGTTTGACGTGACAGAGTGAAGTGGGTAGTGTTGTTTCACAGTGAAACTTTCTTTTCAAAACTGCTACAACTCCCCTAGGTTTACATCAACTTAGGATCACAGAAAAACAACAAATTATTTAACACTTCTTTCACTGTGCCACCGAAGCTTACAGCATATTTTATAGCGTTTAAACTAGAAACAAATGTTGAAAATATTTTTCACACGTGGTTTGAAAGACAGATTTCCATACATATATTGATCTGTTATGTCTCTTCTATGACGATGTTATAACCTCATAGTTATGTCTACATCCGGATCAAAGAAGCTCTCAAATTACTTTATCTATCTGTCGAAAATTTGCAAAACATTCCATTATTATACAAGTACATATGTATCTCGTATTGACTTTCGTATAAAAACACATTTTGATACAATGCACCAACTTCATATGCACGCAGCAACGGATTGTAGTATTTGTACCATTTTGTCACATACGATCCACCAATCTAATCTAGTAAGTGTTGTTTATGTAGAACTATATTACATAGAGGCAGCTACCGTCTTAGAAGACAATGAACTGCACTGTAACAAAGGTATATTACGACATTTATAGGTGTAAAAGTGGTAATATTTGGCGGTATTTACATTTTCACCAGGGAAACAAACGCGCGACTAAATACTTTGTGACAAACAGGTCACACGGGTTATCAACAGTACACTATATCTGAGCACATTAACCCTTGCTCTACGTCATCAACGTCTCCCGCCACACCCCGTTGCTATAGCAACGCAGACTGTCGTCTGACATGCCCATTCTCTGTCACCCCTCGTAACTGAGATTTGGCGGGAACGTTTCCTCAGGTTTCTCTCACCGTTTACCTCTATATTTGTGAACGATCTTGAGATAGATGTTATACATACAAAAAAAAGGTGTTTCTGGCTGTTTATTCAGTGATGTTTATGCCAGATAAACAAGACCGATCGGCCCTCCCATTGATGTAAACTCACGCCCTTAAAGTTGTCGTGTGAAATTAGCTTTGAGTAAAATATTGTTTCGTGCCGTCAGTTATTGTGCGTAGAAGTCACGGAGAGGTCCTTGGGTGCAGAAATTTGGCGTTGGTAGGGAATAAACGGTTGCTTGGGACGACTACAAAATGCTGAGGGAGCTTTCTATCTAAAACGACAAGCTAGCTTGTCCTTGCTTCTAGCAGACCTTCCTGAGCGACTGTGGATAGTGGACTTCTACAAAAATAGGGTGCAAGGTTTGGCCACGGAGGTAATGTCCCTATGGAGGCCAAACTACCCTCCCAAATTATCCTCCCTTTACCCACCATAGTTTGCCTTGTAGATGCTAGAACTTTCTATTCAATGTTAATTCGTGGTCATCTGTAGACTGTACTGACAAAAGGACTAGGGGAATTTCCCGGTGTCTTTTTTCTTAGCACGGTCGGTATTAGCTTTTTGCTTCTTAAGACTGGTACTGGTACCAGTGTTTTTTGTATCGTTTATGAACAGGTATGTTAACTTTCGCGTAGATAGTGTCCATAATGAGAAACTAGTATTCACTTGTGTTGTTGTCAGTACTTGGAAAAG
>NC_049995.1:5758459-5763370 GCF_000003815.2 Branchiostoma floridae
GACTCGTCGTCCGATCCGAATCGCGCCTAATGTGAGGGGGGTATAACCGAAGCTAGGTACGCACTTTTATCTGAGCCGAGTGGGCAAACAGGTGCCTTTCCCAACGAAAGAACATTAAGGCCCGCTAAACACTCGAACCCAGAGCCTTTAGATTTCAAGTCATTAACCCTTACCACTAGACCGGCTTAATATAGATCTACAGATCTTGAAACCCAGAGGGCTTCTGGGTTTGTACTTGAATCTCATTGTCTATTAATATATATTTTCCACCTAAAAGGTTATCTTGATACCAAAGACTGTCAGAAACGCAAGAATATAATATCATGTGGCTATCGAGCGTAATCAAGCGTCCGCCATCTTGGTTAAGCGTTTACAGCCGTGAATGATTCGGGAGTCATCGTAGAATAAATCTTGTAAACAATTGATTTTTTCCATGTGATAACGGATTTATCTATTTTGGCCTTTGCGTTTGCTTGTTTGTGTTAGTGTGTGTTCATAATAGTAGGCAACTAGGCATCCTTCCACTTTTGTGTTTATAGTCATTCGAACATTGTAGAGTGACATGATGTGAGGCGGAAGATGGTGTAACCGAGAACCGGTAGGGTGGGAAAGTTGGCTTGGTCCGGGTCCAACGTTGTTCCCTCTGGATGGATAGGTTGCTTCTGACCGGGCCCATAGTTGCAAAGGGAGTAAAATGTATGGCGAGAAATTAACAATGATGAATAAAGCAGGGAACAAAAATCTTAATATTTAACGAAGGTATGAGGTTTTCGATTACTTATTGGTATTTGTAGGTAAAACCAGGCTAAGAAACTCCCTTCTTAGGATCATTGTCGGTGTGTTACGGAAAAAATGGTCGCCATCTTGGATCCGCTCCACCAACATGGCGTCGTCAGTTAGATCTATGAGTAGAACTTATGACGTCAACTGCCAAGACCCTAGCGTTCATATATAGCCATAGCAACAAAATTCTGCTAAGGTTAGAGCCACACCTAACAACGGTGTTTAGCGGGCAAAAGTCAGCCCAATTCTTAATGTAACTTAGTTGTTTGTGAATTCGTATACCCACGTTATCTCTTTGATTGTCTTTGAGAATGATAAAAGACTGACAAAAATTGAAATTCCATACCACAAATTTTTGATACCACCACTGCTAGGCTACGGTAAATGGTTACGGAACTCTCAGTTGCATAACAACACAAAAACTTAGCCCTCGGCTGTTGTTTTTTCCCTTCTAAGATCTGCTCCAAACCTAAAACATATAATGGCTAACTGGGGATAGAGTTGAAAACAAAAACACATTGCCTAAGTCCGGATAAGGAGGTATCCAAAGATAACGAGTTCTAAATAAAAGAATTGCCTACAGAAAATTAAGAATTTCATTCAACAAATATGCTCGCATGGCGTCTACCAACGCTTTGCGGCCAATACTATTGCAAGAATTTCTCAACTAATTTGTCAAAAGAGTTACTTGTTATTGCACTATCCGTTCTTTCGTCGACGCTAAAGGTAACATTTCTCCGTGCAGAAAACATAATATTGTTACAAGTACAAAGCCGAAACGCGTCACTATTAAGAAGTGCGTTCGCCAAGGCGCTCTCTTAACTCGAAGTGTTGATTTTAGGTTAAGAAGAGGGCGACACACGCCCGTTTCTTTGTGTAGTTTATTTTGTACGTACACAATCTTGATAAAACGTCTGCTCTGCATAGCGGGGGTGTTTTTGTAGGGGGGATACTTGGATACTTTAAGGGGAGGATAGATCTTTGTCTGTTGTACCACTAATCACAAGCAAATTGACTTTGTCATAACCTTTGTGTCGCAAATATTGCTTAACATTTCAAAGTGCTACTACTGTCGCATACTAGTTTGTAACAGCTCAGATATCTTTAAAAGATCGCTCAATAAATTTATAGATAAAATATATAGAACAAATTTCTAATGTTTGTTGTGTTTTGTTGTCTTTCAAATCATACTTTTGCATGTTACATCGTCCCTCAATCACGAAATCAAAGATCACGCTATACTCTTATTTTGTTCTACTTATCAAAAGCGACTGTTGTTATATATCCACGTGTAAGTTATTATTTTCTATAAAAGTTCACGTCTCTGTCTTTGATCATGACGTTTGTTATCATTCACTTATGTTTTCCTTCTTTTTTTATATTCCGTAGGACGCCATATTTGTGTTCTGTGATGACGTAGCAGTTACCATGGCAACTGAGTCGCAAGGCCTTTGATAGGACGACAGGAACAACAGTAGATTCCACTCCACCGTTTGCAGGTGTTTCATTTCAAATAAAACTTGCCGCCCCAGAGTTCACAGTATCTCTCATTGTTTCAATAGCGATTCTTTCCTGACATATTGATTAAACGGAGACGTTCAGTTTTGTTGGCACAGAAATTAGTACCGTTGTCCGACACACTGCTCCATTTAGGCCAATAAAAACGTCATCAATCTAAGGTACTGTTTAGAGGATACACTAGTACTGACAGAAACTTCAATATTCCGATGGTATTTAGATATCCAGGTAATAATTATTAAAGATATAGGAGTTATTCATGAAACTGCCAGATGTTCTGGGTAGCAACCACTATCCTTCATCTTTGAGTTTTCAAACTATTTTCGTTAGTTAATGGTATTTTGTTTCATTGTTGTTTATGAACTGTTTATGAACTGTGAGAAATGAATTTGTAGCGGATTTTCATGTCTTTATTAGAAAGTAATGATATTGAAGTTTGCTACCCCCTCACAAAAAAAAAACAGATTTGTACATGTCATCAAGATGTCATGTTTATACGTCTTCAGGTACAAGTCCTTTGCAGACAGATGTACACTTAGTCACAAGATACAAAGGAGCGGTTGTTGGACACTGAAGAAAGAGTATTAAAGTTTGCTGAAAAAAATCCAAGATGTGTACATGTCATGTTTATCGAGTCTTTGGGTACAAATCCTTTGCAGACAGATGCATATATAGTGAGAGGATACAAAAGAGCAGACAGAATTGACGGTTACTGAAGCGTGGTGCACAAACTGGCAGAATCACGTCCTCTGTATCAATACGTCATTACCGAACACGCGCCGCCATGTTTGTTTTGACCCCTGTCATGACCTTGTCAGGTATGTTTGATAGGTCGATCAAAATAACGCTCAACTTGAGAGCTTACCACAGAATTTTCCTTAGAAATACCCAAAATAACTGGACATGAACCTGGAAACGGCCAAACGTTTTTGGCCACTACCTTTCGCCATTCACTTATTTTCGCCTTTATTCTAAACTCCAGTTTACTTGATTAACGTTAATTGTCATCTAGATCTTGCGTGTCTTATTATCAACCAACCTTCTATCCTCCGGAGATAGTAACTTTCACGTGGATCTTTTTTTCTTTGTGTAGATGACTAAAATTGTAACTTCATGTAGTTGTGTTTGCGTATATCTGAAACCCTAAAAAAATGCCAAATTGCCCCATGGCGAAAATGGACTATTCCAAACACACTACATGTCGGATAGTCATGTCATAGTCATAGACGTCATTGTGTGAACTTGTTTAAACGCAGCTTTTGAGATTAAAAAAGCAACAACTTATAAATGAAGTGCAGTTTTCAATCAATGGCAAAAGATACAAATGTGCGATGGTGCGATGTGAGCGGAACAAACCATTCAGGCCAAAATGGGGTAGGGAATTTCCCGAGCAGCCTCGTAACCCATGCTTCGCCTATTGAGTCAGTGAAGTCAAGCTTGCCTAATCTTGATGTTTCTGACTTAGGGAGAAGAGATGCTGCTACAGTTATCGCTATGGGCCGCTCTTTATCTTCATGATGGTAACATCAGGCCCTACGAATATATAACGTTAGCTCTTCAATGATGGGTACAATTCGAGTCATAAGACTTAACGCTAAACAGTCGGCTAAGTACTCATTATATGAGCTTTATAATCAGTAATCTCAGACGTAACAACTATGCGAGCTTTCCTGTCAAGAAGCATAAGCATATTGGGTCACATGTAGTTAGTTACACAAGGGCAATCACATACATATATATTACCACGGAACATCAAAGGCAAGCGGCAACGTTGTTTGTATTTCAAACTTATCACCACACAAAGGAGGTTATATTTTCGGTGACGTTGTTTGGTTGGTTGGTTTCTTTGGTTCTGCATTCGATGGGCACGTTGCAACCGCCTCATAAAGGTGGTATCTCACCGCACTTGCGTCAAGCTTGCGTCACTGCCGGGTTCGTTCACTGCGTCACTGTTTTGTTATTTCTCCGACCTTTTTTGTAATTTAGCGTAATATTGCGTAATACGCAAAAGCATGGCTTAGAAGACGACAAAATAGACAAAAAGTAAGAACATTCGTTCTTTATCTCTGAAATTTGTTGAGTATCTTTCGAACCCCGCAGTGACGCAAGCGTGACGCACGTGCAATGAGAGTGCTACTTTACGCATATGGGTACCTACTGGTCGTAATGATATAAAAACAATGTGATTTTATAACATAGCAACTTAAACAGACTTTTATTATGTTTGATGTGGGATTTGGTCTCGCCCAAATGGCCTAAGTGTGAACTTTAGCAAGTACTATATGAGCTCAGACATGCCAGAATGCCGTTATTTGTAGTAGTGTCGTTTTTCCGATGCCAGGCACGCTATCTTATATGCAGGTGTCAAACTTGTTTTCCCGCCTTTTATTTCCTTGGGCGGGGCTGGGTCATTGGAGTTCATACATGACTGTCTAAGAAGGGTAGGTGGCAGAGCTACTGTACACAAATCGTCCTAAAGATGTCACGAAGGACTGTCTATTTTTCGAATTAGTCTAGTTATTTTGGATACTTTTAGAACGAACCAATGGTAGACGTCTCTTTTTTTTCTTTGACCAATCAGAAGCTCATTTCATTCTATCTATAAATTAG
>NC_049995.1:5764564-5773951 GCF_000003815.2 Branchiostoma floridae
ACCAACAAAACAACAAAACAACCAACCAACAAAACAACCAACCAACCAACCAACCAACCAACCAACCAACCAACCAACCAACCACCAACAAAACAACCAACCAACCAACCAACCAACCAACCAACCAACCAACCAACCAACCATGACAACCATTGACGCGTTTGCAACTCAAGGACTGGTAGACGGTGGAAAAACTACAGCCAGGCGAAAGTGAAGCTAAACTTGGTTCTCCTTTTCAGTCGAAGAACCCGGAAATCATTTGTATTTGTGTACGTTTAAGAACACAATGGTTGACGTATAAACTGATACACGTGGTAAAACGTGTTGTGAGGGACACAACAACAACTATTAACCTTTATCCGCCAGTTGACCTCGAAGTGTAACAGCAGAAACCAAGTATCAGACTCTTCAGATACAAGGTTTTGAATTATGCTAATTGAGGGTTTATCTTGAATAAACCAATCATCATCATCATCGTCTATGCAATGTATCGTCATGCAAACGTTAACGATCAATTAATTCATAAAGACTGGTGCAGAGATAAACGTGAAATGATTTTTTGTGTTCGTACGATTTGTAGCGAGGACATGGAACCGACCATTGGCAAGGGCCTTTGATAACCTATTTTGTTACAGCTTAATTTCGTACGATTCATTTACGACTCATTTACGATTACCCTCCGTTTCACAACAGGTCGTACGCTAGGTCGTACGACATATGTTCTTAGAATGTTGTAGGAACTGGAGGAGTTTGTTGAATGATTTTATGATAATGTTACGTAAAATTCGCATTTCAAAGTATGGAAGCATGTGAACGTATAGTACAAGACAGAAAATTTTTCACACAAAATAAGATGATAAGTTTCTTAAAGTCCTCTCCTCACTTTATCGTACTAAGTCCCCTTCCTGTCGTGTCGTATTTCTCTCAACAACTTGTCGCAATCCAAGTCGACCCGCGCTATGGGAAAACGACCGCAAACAAAAGTAAACAGTGGGCAGGCACCTGTTTCCCCTATACAACTGCACCGCACCGCAGCAGATCGTAACTGATAACACTCGGATCAAACCGTGGAGTCAGATTTACAGATTAGAGAAACAGATAACCGCTCCAAAACGTGTCGCACGTTTGTTCTTTCTTTACCATGCACAGGTAACGTTTGCCTGACATCATTGGAAAGGATTTTCCGTACTGTCGTTTGAAAATGACGTCATGTATATTACGTGGCCAAACTCATATCCTTAAGTACCACTCAATCGTTGTAGCATGTTTGAATGATGACGTGTGCAAACAAACGCTGTACATTATTCCACTGTGTGTGCAAACGTGGCGTCGGGCTATCTTATCTATGTACAAAGCTTCTGCACGAAATGCCTCTTAAAATGTTTGAATGAAAGAATGATGGATGAAAACAACAAATACGACCTCTGCTCTCACATTCTTCTTTTATCGTTTCCGTGAACATTTCGCCTGTAATCTTTTCATAAATGATTTCAAAGCACCTTATGTTAAACGAAGTATCACTAGCTTAGCTTGTTGAAATATGCTTACTCGTTAATTATGTCAACTATGTTCGGACTTTACCCCATTACGAATCATACAGTTCACATGACCTTGCGTTCAAGAATAGCATTTCAAATACAAGGTCAAAGTCCTAGGCATAAGGGTCAAAAAGAGACTATTTGGTTGCCGTTTGAGTGCTCTTTAAGAACACTAATTTTCTACTTAGAGTCCACTTTTCCCACTAAGTGGGCCTCAACCCTGGAAATGAACATTGCAAGTAATATCTCTAAATTAATTACTAAATTAACAATCTAAGGTTGTTCTACCTAAATGTCAAGCTAGCAACATCACAATGTGTAATTGTAATTCTTTTGAACGAATCTATTATAGACGCTTTTAGTGTAATTGTTGCATTGTACTTGTACTTGTGGTGGCCTATATTGTAGATATTGCATTGTAGAGCATTACGATTGACATCTATAACGAAACAAGTCCTCGTTAACTGTAGTCGCTGTGGTGAAAATACTTTGACAGCTTTTTACAGCAACGGTGCCCCCCTCCCCTCATCACCGACTGCAAGATCCTCATTCGCGTTGGGACGTCAACTATAATGAGGTCGCAGCAAAATTTAATCCACGATTTTGACATTTTTCGCGTCACCGGAACATTTTGGCCACGACCATATACGACCACCCCTGTCGCTTGTCTGACGCCCTCAAGTTGTCCCGTTCGAACTCGAGTGTGACCTGTGTGACCTTCGCAGTTTGGCGCCAAAAGTCAACACGTCATCGGTTTGTGGGTCAAAATGGGAGGTCACACGCCTCGCTCGTGCCGCGGGCAGCCATGTTTGTTTGCGTCCAATATCGGGAGGAGTTGTCGCTATCATGCGGTGTGTCAACAGGTCGTCTGAGTGTGTTTGTCCGAGTTATTATCGCCACCCTGACAAAAGATCTCGCGAGGACACACCACAACAGACTTGAAGGCAAATTCGAGCAGTCTGGAGTTAACATTTCTACATCAACAACTGACCAACTCTGGTGTAAGGATTCTCAGTATATACCAGACGATGAGTGACTGGAAAAATAACAAATACTTGGTCAGATAGACTGAAAAGTGTCAACCCACAAACGATACTTCAATGAAAAGCTTTTCAAGCGCCTCTGGTATATCATTCAGTCTGCCATTTTTTTTCTTCACTGTTTTCCAGCAAACCCATGAAGTTTGTAGAAATTTGCAAGGAGTAGTACATCGATTATATGATAGACATAATATCAGTAGAGGGGTCCACGTGGCGCCATGGCCCTAATTCCGAGCCTCGCCCAAGCTACGCCTGTGGATGTCATTGGTGTAAAATTACACTGGTGGCTGCGGTGACCGTCTATGTACTAGTACTACTGATGTAACACTGGTGCATTTTACCCCGTGTCCTTTGCATGCATGTAATGTGTCTTCGATGGAGATCTATGTTTTGCAAGTATTGCTAAAGCGGTTACAAGATCTCTAGTTTAAATAGGACGATTTACTTTCTTCTCTTGTAGGGTAGTAACTCTTAAAAGATCGCCAAATATTTGGCCAAGTTTTTAGAACCTGCAACCTAAAGTCTTGTGGACTTACCGTATACTGGATAATACACATGCACATGACACTGACGTCAAGTTTGTGTACCGTGGCCGTGAAGTACATCGGCTTATTGAGTTTTGTGTCTGGCACTTACAACAATGGGCTCCCATCGATTCGTTAAAAAAAATCAACAGACTTATTGACTACTCATATTTGCAGTGCACTCGACCGATGCAAAGACCAATACAGTTATTGAAAATGTGCTATTTTGTGAGGTGCTTGTAACGTTATATATTAGAGTAGTATGCTAATCTATCTAACGACAGCCAAATCCAAACTCAAAGCAGATTTCATACAAGCCTATTCAAATATTTAGTTTCTAAGTCATAATATGTTGAAACAAGTTCAAAGAGATCAAGCTGAACATATTAGGATTAGAAGAATCACTCATGGCAAATACTTTGCTGTGGGAAATATTATACGTTATGTCATACATGAATTTAAATTGGTCGACCGTTGGTTGCATCACGCCAAACTATCTAGCCAATCGTCTTCGTCTTTTCAAACGGGCGTCGACTGTAAATAAATTATCACAATGATATGAGTTTTGAGTTATGTCATGTAACGCTAGTTCACCTTTATCCGTTGGGTAACCTATATTCATTGCTTTTTAAAAACAGGGTATTTAGGCACATCAAGTCGACAGTTGGTAGTTTTAAACTGCAATATCCTGAAAATATTGCAATTTGAAACTAACGTCCTTTGGCGTGATATTCCCAAAATACCCTGTGCCAAACGGATATAGGTTACCCAACGGATAAAGGTGAACTAGCGTTAAAGGGCATTTCCCATGGGCACAAGATCGGTGACTCGCCAGACCTAAGCCCAACGCGCTGCCGATTGCGCCACGCGATCTACAGCGACAATGCTGACTCAGCAAATAGAATAAGCCATCACGGTCGATCTGCGAGTCCTCTCGGGCAGTGTTTACCTGTGTGCGCAGCGAAATGGGCCTTTGTTAATCCCGTAAACAAACCCATTTAAACGGCTTACGTTTCGTCAGCTGTGAACACTGTACAACTTCCACGAAATCGTTTTTTGTCCTTTCCCTAGATTTTAAAAAAATCTTACGTTCTTTTTTCTATTATCATAGTTCTGTAAAAGTTAACGTATTATTTTGAAAGTTCGTCCTTGGAAAGGAAAGTATATTTCATTTGGATTCTACATCAAGAAAAGTTTGAAGGAAAGATACCTGTTTGCACAGATTGTAAGTCAACATTTAATAGAATATCTATTTTCTTCTTGGCTCGTCCATTCATCATCGATTTGTTTTGAGGTTCCTTTAAAATTATATCTAAATAATAAACATCATCGACTCAAAATCCATAAACACCAAAGGAGTACACGAAAATACACCCGTTTCAAGTAACGTATTTCTACTCTCGATTTGAAGACCATTTTCTCATTCGTATGACATTGTGTGTTTCCCCCCAATTGTTTTCTTTCATTTTGAAACCTCGAGGATTTTTCCATTCTGATTTTGAATAACGCCAACCAAACTCGTAATTCAGTGACAGGTTCTTTAAGAAAGAACAGTTTTCTAATGTTGGTTTTAATTTATTGAAATTGCAGACAATGCAATACATGGCAAATTCAGGCCTAGGCAGTGTGGCTGATATTGCAAATGTGGTTAACGATGTTACCCTCCAAGCAGAGGTTGGGCTCCGGCTGGTTCCGGTCGTATCTTTGAGTGTTTTTGTCGGGCTTTCCATTTTGCCTGGTTTCCGTTTTGTTCGCCAGTCCCAAACCTTTTCTATCACAAAAGGCGTCTAGAACAAGCTGGCACCACACCTCTGCTTGTAGAGAGTATGTTGAAGTACCCTGGGGACCAGACAGGTTCTGGCAGCTAGCGAGTTTTGCTCGGGGACCCAAGGCTGTTAGCCCGCCGATCTCACATTAACGCTCGGGGAGTTCAAGCCCGAAGGAGTTATCGCTACCCTTACCCTTTTTTCGAGAAAGGGTAGCGATAGTACGTAGTAGCTATAACTCATTCGGGCTTAAACTCCCCGGAGCTCTGATGTGAGATCGGCGGACTGACTGCCTTGGTTCCCCGAACAAAACTCACTCGCTACCCAATCCTGTCTGGCCCCCAGGGTAATGTTGACGTCGCGTGCGACTTCTGAGGACAAGTATGCCCCGCCGTTTGCTGAAACCCTGTCAGGTATGACAGTGACGTACATCCGAGGCCGTTTTTAGCCCGTCCCGTGACCGTGATCCGCGGACCGTAGCGGGCTCGGTGCCACGCTACGCCGCCTCCCTCCCAGTCTCATCCCCGCTAAAAACCCGCCAAAGCCGCTTACCTCTCCGCGGTTTGTTTAGCGGGAACTATCACCGCCGCCTCCCTGGACAATGGCGCCTCCTTACCGAAAGCTTCAGCGGATTTAGACCGGAAAATAATCCCATAGTGTCTGATAAAGGAAAAAGGAAGAGACGAGAGGAGGGACAACCCGCCTCCTTTCTTCACAACCGCAGGGATATTGTATCCGGGATCTTGGTGAAAACAGATACCGAGCTACAGGAATTGTTCTCTAAGTCTTCCTAGAGAAAAGGAAGGTGGAGTCGTCACGATAGGGATAGCCGGTGGCTTTGTGGCAGAAAAACAAGATCGTCCCTCTCTAATTCGCCTTTGTAGGCAGCATCCGTGAAAGAGCTTCTCTACGAATTGTGCGAGGCGTAGTTTTTGAAAGCAGGCTATACTAAAGCAGGGTGATTCAATGAAAATCCACCTGACCCAGTTTCAATTATTGAAGGATACTGGAACTACAAATGTATAGCGAAACATGTGTCTATAGGTCATATGCGTGTCTATTTAGTTTGACCACATTTGTGGAAGGATTGACATAAAAGAGGACAATCACCTTTTCAAGATGTCAACCCGGAGACCAAGACTGTAAGGTTTGATCCACTTACATCGACAAGGACCTCTACTCTTTTTGATAAGTATGGCGGGTTCTTTTACGTGCTTAAGGCGTGGCTTTTCTCAAACACGGGACCTCCATTTAATGTCCCACGGCCCTAACCGAATCCAGGTCCTTACCTGAGTAAAGTGAGGAAAGCTGTGTGACGAAGGGCGAAAGATAGGTGAAATTGAATAGAAAATTGTTATAAATTCATACAGAAGCATATACATATAATCGAGACATGTATTATCACACAAGTATAATTTCAATTATCGGTGTTTACAGACTTTGAGAAGTTTTAAAATTTGACTTAAACTTTCGCGGACAGTTGTCTTGGTCAGCATTATTCAACACCACGTAGAAAACAACAACTACTACATTAAATAGAACAAAAGTCCTTTTGGTGACCCTACTTTGGGTCGTTACATACAACTTATCGCCTCTCTATATAAAGAACGGGCAGCGATGCCTAAGATGTCCAAATGTCACATGCATACATGCCCCTATAAGAACTTGACCCCCCCCCCTCTTCAGTGACCCCGTATGACCTACAAAGTCTATGGCTCGTTGAACCTACCAAGGACACTATATAGAATGTCCTTGATCCTACTAAGAATACTTTCTAGGAAACTGTCAATGTTAAGCCCCGGGGGAAGAGGGTGGGCTCTTGGGGTCCGCTCGAGAGCAACTGGGTTGGTAGAAACGCTGGAATGGCCCGAAACATTACGAATCATGAAAATAACCTGCGATCATATGCATGACGTATTTATTATGTTTTGTGATATTGCGTTTGTTCATGATTTTTTAAAATGCATTTCATGTTCCAGTCATCTATACGTTGTTTACTTATTATTTTGTCATTGACTCACACCAACAACATTAGAAGTAAACATACAGGTACGAAAAAATCATGTCAACTGGAGGCGGATGTCCATGTAGCTCAACGGGTAGCAGTCTCACATTTGAGCTCCTGATTCCAATTAGACGTAGGTCCCAATTCCCAACCCGGGGCCTGATCGGGTAGCTTTCGGAAACGAAAAAAATATGATAAGAAAGGCAACGAAACACACAGACCTTAAAACAAATAGTCAGAAGCATACTTTGTGTATATTCCTTGGTAAACACATTTATTTTTCGTTTCCGCAAACATACCGGCCGGGCCTCGAATCGGAAATGGGACCTTAGCCTTAGTTGGAGAGCAGACCCCGGTTCAATCCTCGGAAGGGCATGTTGGTTGGCCGGGGCTGCTCCTGTCTTTCGGAAGGGACGTAAAATGAGGCACCTACTCGAGCACTTTAAAAGGTAGGGTAAGCAACTCCTCCCTGTAGAAATATACCCTGATACAGAAACAGTAAGTAAACTTGCTGAACTGCTGAACCATGTGCCAATCGGCACTACAAGATGAACAACAACAACAATCCGGTGCATATGAAGGTACAGAGAACTCAATTATGATTTATTTTGTAATATATCTTTCACTAAACAATATCATATAAGTAGCTGACGCTTTTTAATGTATCATAATCTTCATAAAGTCTAAATAAGGAACGTAATTAGACGATTTAATCATCTTGCAATTACGACAATGTTGCACGGTTTTGGCTTGGACACATTAGGTTCCGACTGCGAAGTACAGTTTCATATATCGCCATTTGATCGCAAAAGTCAAAGTCAAGTGGAATTGATTTCGCCTTTTTTGGCAAACTACACATCTGGCTCGGATATCTTAGCCTGGATTGCAGACTTGGTAACTGGCCTTTAGACATAATATATCGGGCACAGAATATTATACAGCCATTCGTATCCTTATACATGAGTACTATGGTAGAAAGAAGTCATGTACCTTAAGTTTAGTACACGAAAAACTAAAACATTCATAATAGTTCGACATATGAGCATATGAGGAGATTCTATACGGCGCAAAATGGCCAAAGTAGCATACAAACGAATATTCGTAACCTATGACCTCTGGACTGTAAGTGACTACATTCGAATGACCTTCTTCTAAGAGCGTTATGGACATCCCAAAGTTGCCTCAATTTTTTTCAAACCAATAAAAAGCCTACAACCGTTACCTGTGTTATTCAGGAGCAAAATGCCAATATTTCCGAAGAAAAAGATTTTTGTCCCTTGCGTTTTGTCTTACTCTCTCGTCTAGTAACCCCATCGCCATTTTGGGCTATACTTACGCGCGACTTTCTGATTGCTAACGAGATTTAACGGATACGACCTTCAATAAAATTGGTCCCCAATGGTAGCAATCAGAAAACAATACGTAATCTTCAAAAATGGCGATGGCAAAATTCCCACACCGAGGCTACGGATACCTCAGGATCGGATCGGCGACGGCTTGCCCCTCCCGCTGTTTGACCTCTGACCTTTCGTGGATTTTTGGCGCGAACCTTGTCGACAGCTGCAGGCAGTAAAAGGACGTGGCGTTACATACCTTGGAATAGTAACCGGTACTAAATACGGCCGTCCGTTACGGTATATATAAAAAGGCATTTATTGCTGTTAAGTGACGGGATTCAGTTGCTTGTTGGCTAGAATATATAGGGCGATATATAACGAGCCTTAAATTTGTCATTCGGCCATGCGCCAGAAAGTGACGCTGCATCGTGGTATGAAATAGGCAATTCGCATATTGGATTTGAAACTTGTTAAATGCAGGGTGATAATTTGCTGAACTATTGGAATCAGCTACACAAACATCAAAGAATCTAGACCAGTGCAAATTTGTCTCATTGTGTCATTTTGCTTAAGTGTCATTTTGTATTTTGTTGTAGGTATCGGCATTGAGTGGACAGATTCAAAAGGAATTTACGTTGTTTTAAATTTGAGAAATCAACTTTGAGAAAATGGTGGTACTACTGGTAGGATCCGTATAAAGTCTACATCTGATGATATGAGAAAAAAAATCAGTTTCAAACGTAACTGAGTTTAGTTCTCGTTAATTGTACCAAGATCACAAGTAGTACCGTACATTCAACAATTACGTGAACTGGTAAGAAGCTACGCTAGACCATACACCACAGCTGCACAAGGAAACTCTGGAAATGCTCGTTCCAGGCAGCATCTACTGAACAATCAATGAATGAGAAATATCTGGTCCCCAACAATTGTTCAAGAAAAAAATTAAAATAGATATGAATCATTACGAAGATGAGGTGAAGACAGAATCTTTAATAGTCCAATAGAAAAGACAAGATCAAAACAAGTTGATGCAAATAATTCACGCCAAATAACAACTGCTCAAGCAACTGGACATGATTTGGGAAACGGTCACTGAGGTAGCACTCACTATCTTTCGTCAGTGACACTAGTACTAGTAATGCATACCCGTTCGCTCAAACGGAATACAAGTTGG
>NC_049995.1:5774051-5786551 GCF_000003815.2 Branchiostoma floridae
TACTAATGACACAGTTAGCTCCTATTTTGAGTACAGTCGCTAATGTGGTCTCCCCGGGGAGTGGGAGAGTTAGGCCCCAAGTGCTGAAAAGTTCGACATGTGGGCATCTTTTTTTGTGAAGGGTGGATTGTAATTTCTTTCATATATATTGGCTCAGTCTCTAACTCGCCATTCAAACCAGCAGGTTTCGCAGTTCGAAGCTAGTTGTCAGTGTAGTAGACTAGTATTATTCCACATTCCACATGAAAATTTCATGTCGTGTGATATTTTGACCTTTCGGATACCCCCATACCCTCGTTGATGTGACCGACTGAACAAATAATCGTCATAATATCTCAAGGTCACGGTGTTTATTTTTGGTAACAAAATATTCCACTTGTTTATCAACCACAAGATGGCGGCCGTCTGTCCGCAAAGGTCCCGACATCGGGTGTAGTCGGAGCCTCTCGGGAATCTCCGGCACGGTCGGCATTTGGTTCCGACGATCGAAGCCTTGGCACGCGTCAATGTTATTCTGGTAAGTGGATGCAACGTTGTAGGATTAAATCAACCCAAGGACGTTTGTAGAATCGTATAAAGGCAGCCCTAAAAACATTTTGTAAATGGAATTCTAAGGAGATCTCAGGCCAAAATGAGAGCAAAGAAAGCAAGTAAACGCAAAACAAGCAAAAATATCTCATAATGAAAACATTTATCAGTTCATTATGATAGTAATGGAACTGTAATTGCAAAATGCAACAAATGATAAGATAATATTAACAGACCAAAAATAATGAAATAAGCTTATGGTAGAAAGCAGGCCACCAATACAGTAGTGATAGGAAATGATAGAAAACGGTAATAAATAAACGACCGCTATGAATAAAAAGAACGACCCCCCCCCCCCTTAGAATGACATTGACCGACCCATCCGTCATCAGCTTATAGATTAGCAACAAGTCAAGTGTTGAAGACCTTTGAGATAACAGCAAACCGTTTCGCGATAAGTTGGCGCGGGAACGACCTGTGAGCCAATCCTGTCATGACGTCAGAATCAGACGATAATTCAGGCATCATCAGAAGCTCAAGACGCATAGCAGTTGGATACGAATTAAAATGCACCAAGGCTTTTGAGATTTGGATTAAGGGAGCGGTTCGCGACTTTTAGGGAAAGGTTTGCAGAGAATCTTCTCTGAGAAAGCATTATTTTGTAACGTGATCTTGCAAAACAGTCTCACAGCGACAGGAGAAATACGATGCATCTTTTAATGTAATTCTGGGAAGGGGCAATTTGAAATGTTTTTGCTAAACGCCTTCGTCAAGATATTTGTACAAATGACCTCTCTTGGGCTGTATGATTTGCAATGATTTCAGGACGCCATCTTTCGGCCATGTTGATTCAATTTTATGGATGGCATCCTCCGGAAAAAAACAACTGATGCGAGCGTGGTAAGAAAAGAGAAGTTTGCCACAAAAGTTGCATATGTATCTTAGTGAACAGGAAGGTTGAACAAATGACTAAACACACACAGTATGGTATACTGAACAATAACGTTTTATTCTATATATTTCTTCTTTGGCTTTGGAATTAACGATCTACGACATCATTACTCGTTTTCCAATTTCTTATGGTAACTTGCAGCAGACATTTATTTATTGTACGATTAACAGCTTGGTCGGAAACGTTTCGTTTTTGGTAAATTTTAACTAACATTTTGGGATAGGATTTCTATCTCAGACAAATGTTGCCGCCACCAGTGTACGAGTGCCACCCAAAACCTACAAGCAGATGTTGGGAGCAAAATCATTAAGTTTTCCTAGCTGCTTGTTTCTATATTACAAACTGCCTCCCTGGGCAGCTAGGAAAACACGCAGTTTTATTCTTCCAACATCTGCTTGGAGATTACGTCACTTGGAGTACTAGTAGTTTGGGTCAAGGTTGGGGGCCGGAAACGACTTCCCAGACTCCTCGTCATTGTGGGTACCAGCTTCCGGTTTGTAGGAAAGTTGGTTGGCGTGTGGTTTTCTGACATGTGATAGCATGGTGCCTCGACCCTTCTCATACATATATAAGTATATAGTGATAGGGGAGATGGCACATGTTATGTGGACACAACAAGTAAGTTTTATAACATTAATTTTCACGCATCGATTTTCACCTAATATTAAAAACAACAACAACTACAAGATTATTTCCTGAACATGACGAAAGTACCAAAACGGTGAAATATATATCATGCCGTAGCATTGATTGAACTTGCTGAAGTTACTGAGGCGAGTTAGGCGCAGCACTGACGGTCCGAACGGTATTTCATAACTATTCGCTTTTACATATTGGTAATGAGTACACAGAAAGATATTCATGGCTTAATTCTTGTTCGCACACCATGAATAAAATCCAAGGATTATAACTTTTCATTTATCTTGCAGATTTACTCGGTCAATATATTAACCTTAATAACATGTACATGTCAGACAGTGCGAAATTACATCTTATTCTCGGAGGTTCCACGTTGTTACATTCTGTGTACAACTTCCAAACGATGCAACTCACTCAAACATACATTGAGGATACTAAGCGCTTCGAGCTCTACATGACTGTATCAGTTAAGTAGATATACAAGACTTAACTCTACTTGGTGGCTCTGGTGGTACTACTAGTACCTGCCCCTCTATTGGAAGTCGCCAGCAGCGACGTTTACCGGATTTTAGTCGAAACGCAGCGCAGTACGCAGATGCTGACTTCTTGATTCATGATGACCATATAAACACAGCGATGACTAATTTGGCAGCGATATGAACTGTGACGAGAAAATGACTCAACTCAAGCTCATTGCTAAAGAGGAGGGTACCATAAATGGTAGCCCAGTGATCAGGTTTCTAGGAACTCTCATAGGGAAAAGATTTTGTATTTTGAAACGGCATTACCATGCTTCGATGATATTTAGAAACCAGTCAATAGGCTGTTTATTACATCTATGAAAATGGATGCATATTTTGTGTGCCCGTCTTTGTGTGTGTCTGTGTGTTACTATGTGTGTGTGTTCCCTCTCACGATATATGTGTGAGTGCTTGTGTGGCATGTGTGTGTGTGTGTGTGTGTGTGTGTGTGTGCGTATGTGTATGTGTGTGTTTTCCTAGCAAGCAATAACCAAAGGACCTATGTATGGATTGTTATGATAGTTTGGCCCCCCTGGCGGCTTTCCTTGCGACAACAACAGATCTTCTAGTTTTGGTATGTTTTTTTTCTTAGATATACAGTGTATGCAAAATGACATATTCACAAAATGGCAGTGCAAATTACTGTTGAAAACATGCACATATATATATATATCCAATATGATAGGCACAGGAATTTAGGTAATACTCAATAAACGTATTCTACTTCGTGAATTTGACTTCTTCTCGTTTCTGTGTGATATTGAAAATGTAGGAACAGATATGCTTTATTAATGTATACTAGCTGATATCACGGTAAGGTTTGAGAAATACAGGATGTCTTAATGTTCCTCCCGGGCAAATATGCACTATAATCCTTCTGCCTGCCCACAAAAGTGGTTTTAACAATGGGGGTAATTACAACGACTGCAGCCCTTTGTCCACAAGCTTTCAGCACAGGACCAATGGCCGGTAAGAAGGCATATCGTTGGCAGGTAGTGAAAGAAAACGGCCGACAAGTTGCCAGGTTTCTCCGGTGCAATTATTTCAAGTTGCTTAATCGCTCACACGCTGGCGTATCCATGGCGTGGTTTGTTGGGTGAAAAACAGACCCGCTGAGATCACGCAAGAGCGAACCGAGCTTTCCTCTCTCCATAACCCAAGGGACGCGGGTTCGATTCCCGGTTGTATATCGGGGTGGGTCCCTCCCCGGAGAATTGGTTGTCCGGAATTCTCCAGTCTCCATGACATCATTAGCTTCCTGATGATCAAATTATGAAATGAATAATTAATGAAGGATTTAAATCCACTTTGCTTTAGGCGTGCTCACTTTGTAGAACAGGGGTGTATGTCTGTCGGAGGGACGATGTGATATCTGCATTGCTATATCATATACTCGTCACAAATATAACTAAATAGTACAAATGTTATAAAGAAAAAAAATGTGTACGAATATTAGGGTTAGGTGGATGTGTAGGTGCATATGGTTATGAAGATTTGGAGGCGAACCCCCCTCTCCTTTGTGAGAATGTAAGTGGTTGGGCCCACCGGTCATTCCAGGGAAGCAAAAAACGAACGCCTCACTTCCACCCACCGCTATCTACCTGCACAGTCGGCCCTTCCTTCCACCGCTTCCGGTGCCAGACCTCGGTCTTCTCTTCTCCACAAACCAGGTTCCACTTTCGGCGTCCAGTCAGACGACATCCATCGGCCCCGGTCCGAACCGTACCCCGTAGAAACCATGGACGTGAAGCAAGAAAAGCGCAGCTCAGGCGGACAAGCTTTCGAGGTGAGAAACCCGCATCTTCAAATTCACAAAAACGCTATAAAACACGCCTTTGGGCTATAATCGTTACAGCATCACATTTTGAGTCGAACCGTCGCTCATATCTTGCTATTAGGTCAAACTATGTATACATTTTGAAGAAAATACAAAAAAAGGGAGAGATTAATTAGCTAACCTTTGCTAGTAAGGTGGGAGAAGACGTATTTCTAATTGCAACCCCGAATGTTTAAGGTGGAAGGGGAAATTATTTAGCAATTTGAAAGCGCAGTGAGTGGAAATTTCCTCGTTGGAACATATCTTCATATATCATCATGTTTTTGTCATGATACATATTCAATTAAACATATGGGATGTCTCGGTCGTGATTTTATGAAGATATCATCGTCACATCAACATGTTTCGATTTATTTTTTGTCCAAAGTGGTATTTTGGTAAATTTTGAAGAAAAAAGGGTATGTGTTGTAGTAGAATCTAGTGGCGGTTACTGAAGGGGAGATTTCTTTTTCAAAATGAAGTTGTCAAAAGGAATTGAGACGGATGCAGCGCATCAGGCGTGGATTAGAGCATGTTTGGAACAACCCCGTACATTTGTATTCAGAACGTGTTTCCGCCACCCGCGCCATGCAGACCAAATCACGTCAGGCGGACATCCCGATCGTCTGTCACGGCTGTCAATCAAACTCTGACACAAAATAACACATTTGTTGGTCACCGTTGTCAAAATAAGCCCAATTTTGTATTTTTTTTTCTACAAAATAAGGCGTATTTCTTATCCTAGTCTTTGCGATGTGCTTTTTTTGCACGCACGTGACTTTGTAAGGACGACGTAATGGTCTAGATACGCCCAGAACAATTCGGCCTAATTTTCATTCTTCTGCCTATTTCTTTGCGTACGTCTGCGGTGGTACATTGTAGGCACGAAAAGGAGGGATCGGAGAGAAAACGTTATGTCTACATGGTAGCGTTGTTTCATATCGTGTTTGTCCTTCCTGTAAAGGTCTTGTTATTAATAAATCATATCTATACAGCATATCTGCCTATAATGTCAACCTTCCCGCCGTAAGAACGATGGGTCCCTTACGGCTGTCGTAAAATCGTGATATATGCACGCAAAATGCCCATTCGTACATTTGTCTGTCGTAAAATTTGACCCCATGGCCTTTCCTTGGAGCAGATGTTTGGCCTGAACGCAACAATGGTTGATGGTTTAGACGGTTTCTAATAACATAGGAATTCTTTGTACTAAATCCAACTCTATTACGTATACTTTTTGCTATTTTTACAATATTTCTTCTGCATTTGCTAGAAACCTTACAATGCTAATATTGAAGGAGAAACGGACATCCATACATAAAGATGTGATGTGGCCTCTCAGCTTTACGCCCCATTACTGTTTCAGAGCACGTTTCGCCTGCGCTTTGACAGCAAAATTATGGAATCATTGCCCAGGAATTCGTGTGCAATATTGTGCCCGCGCATAAAAATCAGTCCCAAACGACAAGAGATAGTGGAATTTGATACATGGCGAGGATCCCAACCCTATTTCAAACACATCAAATGACAACTGCAATTAGTGTACAATATCGTCACCGCCATCTTTTTATATAAAAAAAAAATCAACGATTCGTTTCTCGCGTGCCTTTATAGCCGCGTTTAGGTGTAAAATCTAAGTGATGTAATTTGTCATACTTTGCTAGATGAAAGAATCACAAGAAAATGAAAATTTGGTGCAATTATGGATTTTTAGCAGGTTCACATCTGTCTAAGAGTAATAGTCACCAGGGGGGTCATTTGTGAGAGAAGTGAGTCCCCGGGGACAGCAGGTTTGATATGGGCGGATAAATGGAATATTTTATCAAACTGGGACGAACCGCAAATAATCACGTAGACTAGGGTATATGTATGAAAAACGTCGTTGCATCGAATTTTGAGAATAAAATTGAGAATAAAATAGGGATGACCAGGTACGTGTGCTTGTGTAACAGTGGGGTTGAAAGATGGCTAAACTAACCACGCCGAAAGGCTTTCGGCGGAACGGTTTAGCATCTGGGGTTGTGATCTGGCGGCATGGGTTCGAATCCCGGGAGTCAGAATACTGTTTCTTTCTGACTTTACTCCTTTGTTACATTTGGTTCAGAACAGGAGTTGCGAAATCGCATTGTACTACCACTAACTACTTGAAAAGGCACCATGCTTCACCTTTCCCGTCTACAGTACATCTTCCAATTTCATCCCCCCACCTATGTAATGGTGGTTCTTCCCTAGCCGTTTTATTGCCCCATACGAACGCACACGTTCGATGCGGTTTCTCCAGACATGACGTAGCCATGATGTGACACGAATCTCTAAAAACGACGGAGACGGAAAAAAAAGCGGCCATCGCCACTAATGGAGGGTCAATTCACACCCGAGTTTTCGGGTGAACAGTCCATTATGCAAATGATCTGTCACAATTATGCAAATGAGCTGTCATGGCGTGCAACCGTCACCGGTGACATAACATGATTACTGTCAAAATCTTGATGGAGCGACGCGTTCTATTCGTTCTTAATCTACAAATCGGTCGGAGGTCGCGAACAATCGATCTTGGAAGCTAAAACCTTGATGAATTAAACTTGAGGATGCCTCTGAGATGAAAACGTCGAGCAATTCACATAAGCAAAACCCTTGTAGATCATAAAAATATGATAAAGGCCTGAGATAAAATAGCTCAGTAAATCACATGATACGATGCATTAGAAGACACCTCCGGTGTGCTCGCTATAGGAAACCTCCAAGCCTAGAGCAAAGAGGAAGCTGCATTATGTGATAAGTAGTTATCAGAATCTGTACCGATTAAATGTTGTAGCCCTTTTGATAAGGGTATAAGGAAGGCGGAAAGGACGTATGATATAGAGAAAGGAGGGGATAGACATAGGCGACATCAAGGGAAAAGGGAAAGGAAAAACCAGGAAGAAACAATCAAAACTATAAAGGAAAGAAACTTTAAGAAAAAAAGAAGGAAAGATAAAGAGGAGTTAGACTTTCAAAGAGGAACAATATTGGCGACGATTTTCACATATTTGTTCTCTTCCCCTGTTGGCTAGTACCCCCTACTAGTACTTTGCAAGACAATGGGTTGGCATTAGTTTAGCTGTTGGAGTATTGGCCCTGCCTCATTCGCAGTAATAATCTGAAGAAAAAGGATCTTATTATTTCACGAAAAAACTCATCCACTTTTTGAAAATTGCAAATCATAAACGCAAATCCCCCCTCCCCAGATTAAAGGCCCAAAGGTCTGCTTTAGAGACTGTGATAAAAACCATGTCCTACTTGCAATTGGTAAAGGTAATTAACCTAGGACCGACATCTACACTTGTAATTTATAGCTGGAAGAAAACCTTGCCAAGTCTTTATGGCCGTAGTGCCCACACTGATGCGATAACTACAGTACCTCCTCTGTCTGGGAAACAGATGTTGGTGTTTATGACTCCCTAGGGAACACTAAAGCCATTGTGTACAGCACGACAATGAGAAATCAATTCTACACTAGAAAGGCCGACATTTGCTTGAGAGCAAATACAGCATATTTCAGCCATCTCCCTCATGCAACAATAGGCCTTGAGGTCGTTGACCCCTTTGGCCATTGGAAAATGACCCAAAAAATTCCCAAATATATCATTTTAAAGTGTTCCATGCCAAAAATTATACATGGGTCATTTGGATAAATATCTAGAGCACCCCTTTACCAAATTTCGGGTCATTTGGTTTTAAAACGAGGGAACAGGAGCCAAAAATGTCAAATTTTTGTCTAAAAACGGCCATAAAATTGCAATATTAGGCATTATGTTGTACTGTATGGAAAAACTGTTATTGAATTCATGTGCACAAAATTGAAGGGCACTTTTATACCAAATTTCAGGTCATTTGGTTGTAAAACGAGGGTACAGGAGGCACAAATGTCCTTTTTTTGTCAAAAAATCGCAAAATTAAGCATTTTGTTGTACCGTATACCAAAACTGTTATTAAATCTGGGTGGGCATATGATCGGGGCACCTCTGTACCAAATTTCATGTCATTCGGCTGTAATACCAGGGTACAGGAGCCCAAAATATACATAAAAATTGACAAAAACCTCAATAAAATCATTTCAAAGGCAGATATGAAAAAAATGAAAAAAAACACCTGAGGGTATTGGCTTACTCTACCTTTGTGCCAAATTTCAAGTCAATCGGTTAAAAAACGGCGGAGTTGATTCGATTTGAAGATTTGGCAGGAGAAAGAAAGAAAGAAGAAAGAAAGAAACATTACGAATACAATATATTTCACCATACCTATGGTATGGCTGAAATATAATAATCTATGTCAGCTGTTGGTGACGTCATGTGGAAACACTGTGGACGATAAATACTAAAAGCTCCCGTCAAACATTTAGGACCTTTCTACGACTTCTTCCCAACCAAGGTCGGCATTTGGTTGGGAGAAGCCTGGAATCCATCCTTCAGTTCGTTCCTTTGAACGCATCCAAGCAGAACATAATTTTCCGAAATTTCTAGCCGTCTAGCGGAGACGACTAAAGAGCACAGTGGAAGCCAGTTAATTGCACAACGGATTAACGCACACTTCTGTTAACTGCACGGAACTCCAAAATCCCAAACCGGTGCGGTCCAGCTAGATAACTTTGCATCATTGCACCAGCCGGATAATTGCACGAAATACGCTGGCGAATCTACTGTAGTTGGCAGACTCGCCGACCAACTCCCGACCACAGATGACCTCACTCACGACTAACTCCCGACCATAATCTGGAGAAGGTCGGGAGGCCTAAATATTGGGCTATGAACGACAGGGTTTTAAGATATTTTGATGGGCTTGGTACTTGGTACATAATGTCGAAAACTATTCACAAAACATAATCATATGTATAAATGTGTAAACATGCGTATAAAATACATAGCTAAAGAACCAATTTGATGTGTTGGTTTTATGAATTTACAGCAAAATTTCAATAACAAAAAGGACAGATGTGCTCTTCTGCCCAATGAACCCTTTCTTCGATCAGCTGTCGGTGTTGATTAAAAATGCACATAAATACGGTTCATTGACACGGAACAATAACCAATGTAAAGCACGCTTGCGTTTATTATTACAAACCGCTAGGGAAACTTGGGGAAACCAATTTAGTTGTGTCACTTTTGCAGCAAAATGTAACCGTTCCGTAAGAGAGAGCACGGATAATAGAAACGTTTTCCCCGCCCGATGAAACCGTCTGCCGTCTGTGTTGATTAAAAGGGCTGATATGATCCGACTGTATAATAAATCATAAGAGTGACAACTATGCAAGTGTCCGCATGCGTATGACATTTACAACAGTATCGCGAACCTTGAACGTTCACAAGCGGCGAATGTGGAGAAGGGGGGGGGGCAACTTTACTGGTTTGCATAGATGGCCTGTCGGTAACATCCCGCTTTTGGAACGCAAGCTTGAGGTTGCGGCCTATAATGATAGTCAACCTTTATCCGCGGGGTAACCAATATCCGTTGTTTCAAAAGACAAGGTATCTTCTTAGGGTTGTTAAGTCAACGGTTGGTGGTTTCAAATTGCAATATTTTTTTTTGAAATCAGTTTGAAGCTACCGTCCGTTGACTTGACATTACAATTACCCCGTTTCTAAAAGCAAGGAATATAGGTTACCCCACGGATAAAGGCGAACTAGTGTTACACTCCAATCTGATATCAAGGGCTTACATGTAGCACTTTGAGCAGAGGATGAGTTGCCAAAGGAATTTAAGACAAATCATACCGTCTAGCGGACTGGTTTCCATTGAAAGTTTTTCAGCTTTTTTTGTTGCCAAATTCTACCATCCATAACTAATTAGGAACGCCTGACGAAGACGTGAACGCCAAAATCGTTAAAGAACTAACCACACACCTAGAGGTTTTGGAACAATAGAATCTTAAAGATCCGCTCAAGTGGAAAGGTCATAGCAGGTGTTTCCATTGTCTTCCCCAAGGACAACACCCTTGGTAGGTCATACGAGGACATTTTTATAGATAAAAGATACTTAAGTGGGTGTAAAAGAACACCTTTCTGAAATATTCAATACTTCTTAAAATGTTACATTTTCTGAATAAAACTAAGCCATCGGGCAGCGTATTTTGCAAATGCTCCGTGCTTCAGTTATATATTGAAAAAATATCTGTGATTTATTTCTGTAGTTTTAACTAATATATACATGACCACATACATTCAGCATTTAGGCTGGTATGTTTTACAAATAAATCATTCTTCTTTTTCTTCATACATTGCCTACGCTCGAGGCAAACATGCAACAACATTGTACATAACGCCAATTATAATAACCTGTCTAAGGCCATGTTGATTTGATTATAGGGATGACATCATCCGGAACTCCAAAACTGATGCGAGCGAGCGAATAAAAGAAAAGTTTGGCCAAAAAAAAAGTTGCCTTCAGTATGAAATCAAAGTGGCCAGGAAGGTTGAACATAGGACTAAACACACATAGTATGGCATACCATGATCCTCTGGACCTGAATTTTCTGTACTGGTACCTCCCCCAACCAACAATAGATTTTTTTTCTTTCCGTCCTTTCACATCTTATTCTTTGACTTTAGATTCATTTTGGCATTCTATATATGGCATTAGTTATCTGTTTTCTGATACTTTTTTTTCAATCTACGGAATATTTGTGCTCATTTTACAGCTACTTTGCACAATTTATTGTGTGGTCGAAAACCTTTTTTTTTGTGGAAATGGCCGAAAATTGGTGCGAGCGCGGATGTCATCCATATAATCAAATCAACGTGGCCTAACGAAAGAAAAAAAAACACACACACACAGGAGTTTGAAATGCTTCCCAGGGCCTGCTGTTGTGACTCATGATAAATCATATTTTGCAGCCTTGAACATTTGCCAGATCTATGTCGTGTGTACGGAGCCAGACATTACATGACTTTACAGGAACTTGACATTGATATTAGATGCTGCATCAAAATGTACAGTCACGTAATGTCAAACATCAACCGAGGGGAACAATAAAAATGCTTTTTTGTTTTATACTTTCCGATGAAACATCGCCAACACTGTACATAGTTATGTTAATAAAATGTAACTATATCTTCTCATTTTTTTACCTTCCGGGTGTTTTCGTAGTGATATCTCAAGATCCTAACGACAGATAACGTTATAGTTGTATTTTTCCATATCGGTAGACATTGAGTTCCTGATGATTCACATCGATATTTGGCTCCGTAGCAGTATTTCCAGGTAGTGCAGAGTCATAGAATGACACCCCAAACTTGAAACGACTGTTTGTCACATGTATGAAGCCTAAGGACCTAATTGGCTACTCTCCAAGTAGAGAATAGGCAACAGCCTCGGTTGCATGCCTTGTAGCTCTAGATCTGTACAGTTACTGCATGTAGATGGATGATAGACATTCAGGTAATGAAATACACCAAATAACATACTCAAGCAACTGGATATTGTTTTTGTACTTATTTGTATTGCTATATGAAATATTTATTGACACGACAAAAGTACAACGACTTTTGTAAAGTCTATAACAACTACTCACAGTGCAACTAAACAGATAATTGGATATCTACATGGATGAATAAGTCAACATATTGGGTCTAGCATGTATATGTATACGTTTGTCTGCGGTTTTAGTTTATTCACTCTGCGCCCGAAGCAAATGATAAATAACTAACAAACCAAAATGGATTTCATGAATTTAAAGAGGATCTTATACTACAATCATCGTTTTAATCTGAACATTGGTCAGAGGTCTGCCCGCAATGTCGTTTGGGAAACATTTATCAACAATGACCGCTGACCTCGGTGTACTTTCAGACCTGAAGGTCATGTGACTGTGAAGCTTGCTGACCTTGCTCATTGTAGAAATTCAATGGAAATTCATTTTGAATTGATTCAACATGCAGCATTTGGAAGAAATTGTGGTTGAAAAATTTGTTGGAATATACTATATATATTTTTAGTTTATCTCTATTTTATAACATAAATGGCTATGAACTGCCACAGAAGAAAGCCTTGGACTTCTTTTATGATCTTT
>NC_049995.1:5791551-5875762 GCF_000003815.2 Branchiostoma floridae
TGACAATTAAATCTTTCAAAACGGGTCCGACATATTGATCACTCCTTATTTGTTGTCTTATAACCATTTTTTAGAGAATGATTATTTAACACCAATGAAAGTTACCGGTACAATTGAATATGCATGCATGGCAACATCGCCAATAAAACCGAAACAACCTTTCCAGGTGAATCTTTTATGCAGACTAACGCAATTTTTTTTTATAGAAAAAGATCAAATACAGCATTGACAACCGTCTGTTCGTCATTATGGACAATCAACATGAGCACATATCAGATACAATATATCATAAAATTCACCTGTCATCATGGTAACAGACATCCTGTGGTGTCCCGAGTTCGATACCCGCCGTGCCCCCGACGTTGTGCACTTGAGAAAGGCACTTAACACGACTTTCCTCACTTCACACAGGTGTAAAAATGGTCACCTGACTTCGGTCGGGGAGGTAAAGAAAAGACTACATTTACCTTGTCTGTACTGTGTATGTGGCACATTGTCCTAGTCTGTCCAAAAGCAAATAGAAAAAAACAAACAAACATAATGTAGCAAGTGGCAGGACAGAGCTAAAAGGGCTGATCGCTAGCTGTGTCAATGTGCTTGAGTAAGAATAAAACAGAGTATTAGTTTGTTAGGCTAGACGTAGACTATGTGAAGGCAAACATTATCATGTATCTGCCTTCAAAGTTGCCTTCCTAAAGTTTCTAATTGCTTGTTAACAGATTGTTTTTTGTTTACATATTATTGTTTTTAATGATTTTTTACAGATCGTGCTGAGTGACGCAGCCGGTCACTAGATGCTGTAGAGTAAGAAAAAACAGAGTAGTAGTTTGTTAGGCTTGACGTAGACTACGTCAAAGGCAAAAATTTTAATGTATCCGCCTTGAAAGTTGCCTTTCTAATTTCAAACTTATCATTTGTTTTTCATTATTTTTACAGATCGTGCTGGGTGACGCGGCCGGCCCTCCCCCCAGGCCCTCAACCCCCGCTAAGAGCCCGCGGTCCGTGACCCAGGAGGACATCACCAGGAAGATGCAGGAGGCAGAGGAGAGGAGGAAACAGCGCCAGTCTCAGATCATGGAGAAACTCCAACAGGTGTGACCTTTCAACTTTGAACCCTATATGACCCTTACTTCTTATTTGTCATGATGAAACAAGTGTAACGCGTTAACGTTCGATTCAAACTTGATAGCATTTGTTCGCAAGAGAAACTAGTCAGTTCATGGACATATCCTGACTCCAGGTTAGCTCTCAGACCTCATTACCCATCATTCAACAGGGTCATAGGGAGCTGTTACAGACTTCAATTCACCTTTGACCCATTTCTAGAGTCACGTGTCTAAAATGATGCACCAATCAGGTTGTCTGCACTCAGTGGAGAGTAGAACTCTCCTACTAACCTCTAGCTATAGTTTCTTGCTCGATGTTTTTGTTGATAATCATCTGAAGACCAAAATCTTTTTACGTCGTCCACATGATAACAATCTCTTTATATGTAATTAGATAAATCATTTATGTATATTACTGTCCTTGTATCTACATTTACATTTACATTTACATTTGGCACTGGCTGCAAATACACCAGATGAATTTAAATTTAAGAAGCGAGAAGAGGTCAAGTCTATACATAGTCATTGTAGAAAAACGTTATAAAATACAACATTCTTATAGCTTATATCACCGTAATTGTACTTAGAACCACTTTATATTCATGCCCTGTAGTTACCTTGTAAGACAAGACTATAAAGTACAATAAAGAGCTTTCATTCTTTATGAAAATTTCCTCTTTCTTTATTCCATAGGAGGAGCAGAAGCGTGAGGAAGTCCTGAAGCGAGCGGCGGAGGTCAAAAAGAATCAGGGCGACGAAGACGCCGAATGATTGACACATTTGTCAGACGACATTTCAAACATGGCTGTAGCCAGGACGCTAGCACCCAAGTAAATTTTCGACAGGCATGATTGATTGAAATGGACTTTTGTAGAGAGAAAAAAATCACGATTTGAAGGGCTGCGAAATTTATCCTGGAGATAGCCATGTTTGAAAATGGTAGTCTATAATACCTGCATCTTTGTATGCTCAATTGTTTGTAACTGTCAATCTTGTAGTTAGGACACAACACATGGCAATCCTTTGGCTTCGTCTTTTGCAGCAGTCACTCCACGTCATCAGGATCCGTTGATTTCATTGGACGGATGTCATCGATTGCCAAATAAGGCAAAACTTGGTGTTCTATCGCTTGCTTTATTTATTGCGGTTGAAATGACGAGGAATCTGTTGCAGTAGACGTTCGCGGGATTTTTTCACTCGAATTTGCATGATTTCAAGCCTATAAAGCCCTAGACCTGATGTCGGATTGGCCAAGGAAAATAGATTCTGACCAACCAAATTGGTGGGAACAAGTTTTCTCGTAATACTTTATCAGAAGATTAGCTACTTTGATTGGTTAAAAAGGGTTTGGTACGATCGATATTCACCAATGATAAGATCGCTCATGTAAGGATGGAATCATGCAAAGACAAGTTTAACATGTTGTGATATTCTTACGATAGTAACTTATATTATCGGCAAATGTTTGTGCAATTTTATAGTGCACGGTGCAGCAAACGACTGAAATATATCTATATATATATGGGAAGGTTTTAGTTGCAAATAATATATTGGTATCACGAATTTCGCATCTGTACATTGTTGAATGGAACGCACAGGTATTGGCTGCAGAAAAGGGAAATTTGCATAGCGTGGAGAAATATTGTCCAAGCAGATGTATAAGTTTGGCTGTTTTAAGCGTCTTTCAAGTGATACGTTTTCGTGTGAAATAGTACCATTACAAAGACACATAACAAGCAAAAATAAAACACCATCAGCAATCAACAATCCTAAGTCAGACATCTGCTTTGGGCGACTAGTGCTGAGACAGGTGATGGATACAACTGTTGATTGGTTTGAACCGACCACGTGACTCATATACTACGTTTCTATTGGATGGAGGTGATATGCAATTAGGTAATGTATCAATCACTATGGCGCCATGCAGTCTGATAGTTGGTGGATGCATCGTGTGATTTTTGGTGGTAAAATGATCAAATTACCATAGAATTTCAATATTCAAGACAAGCGTAAAACTGCCTTTTTGTGAATATATGCAATCTTTAGTGTAAAGGATATTCTTATATTCAAGCAGAGGTGTGGCTTGGGGCTTGTCTTCTCTTTTTCATTATTGCAACATATATTTACAAGACACTCAAGTCGTTACTTATATTTAATGTCGCCACCGAGAACGAATACAATTACATGGGTAAATGAACACAAGAAAAGAAAACAAAATAACAAATTAGCAAAGCACTGAAGCAAAATTTACAAATCAAAATTCAAAGATATCAGCTGAGGATATGAAAAAACTACCTTGTTCCTACCTGGTCTGACGAACTCTAAGATTTAAATGGAAATAACATAGAACAGGCCACAACCATACCTCTGTTTGGAGATTAGAAATACCATGTTTAGTTGCCATTGAAAGCCATCATCTCTATACTACAAGTGCAATTATGTCTTGTGCCTCTTGTGTGTACGCTGTATGCTCTGCCCAGGTATAGTAAGAAAGCTAGACAGCTCGACTGTGATTTGAACGTCTCATCCTGACCGAAACAATGAGACATTTTGCCCCAAACGTCTGAACAAACAATGCTGGTTGGCAGTATAGATTGGTACCCCGGATGATTAGGAGCTGATTGGTCATGATATTAAAGTGACCCGAATGGTATGAAGCTGATTGGTCAATATTAGTACCCCGGATGGCAAGGAGTTGATTGGTTAACATTTGTGACGGTTATATCTTAAATAGGAAAGGATTCCAACTTGTTGCACTGACCTTTAAATATCTGTTGTACCGCTGTATAGCAGTTACAATCTATAATCAAATGTTAAACATGTGAAAAGGAATGTCACAACTGCTTCGGGAGTACATTGGTAGCTGTGCTCGAATTTGGTTTGGTTTATAATACCGACTATGCTCGACTTGAGTCATAAGAACGCTTGTGAGAATGTATGAAGTTATCGTGTGTAAAACTGTGTTGGTGCTCTCTATCTACACAGACTAGCATGAAAAACGTAGCAGTGTTAGCAAATAACATCAAAGGAAACTGAATATTTGCTCGAACTCAATGTGAATGACCAACGGTTTCAGACACATGACCTTATTTATGTACACGTGACTAAGCATATTTTGGTCAAAGCTGTAACCCGCCACTCAATTAAAATGGCGGATTTTGTGAAGGGTAAAGAATCGGTGAGGTGCATGCTGGGTACAATGTGTTGAAAATACCTTGAACAGGAGCAAGAGTTCAGTGACCTAAGAAGATCTTACGACATTGAAGATTTTACGACGTCGAGAACTTTACGACGCTTCTCACGCACTGCTACGTAAACTTGGCTTGTGAATGTACGTGTGAACTTTGACCTCTTCGTGTCATTCCTGTCTAATAAAAGCCATTCCGAAAAAATCTTTACTCGCCTGTTCTTGTCTTTATATGGTTGTTATTAGCATACAAGAGTAGGGACATTTATCGATTGTTTCAGAATCCAAGTGACAAGTGACCTCGACAATTTGTCTGAAGTCCTACGAAGTCTATACCGTCTGCCATCCCCGGTGTGCCCCAATGTAGAATAGCCTTCCTGATTCCTCTCACAATTTGATTCTTTGATGGTTCGATGTTAGATAACATCAGAAGGGTATATATATATATATATGCAAATGCATGTGAAATTGAACTATTTTATTATGGTAAATGTAATTTCAGTGATTTAAAAACATATTTGATGCCATGGTTGTCACGTGTTATAACCATGCGCAGTTTAAGAGTTAAAGACCTCCTTTTTTCGCAGAATAAAGCATCAGTAGAGTACAATACTACACATTTTTCCTTCTCTGCTTTATATCTTTTTCATCATTTTTTTTTTAGTATTGAGTGCTCTTTTTGTTTTCAAATTGTTCCCCTATCTTAGTCAAACTAGGCTTCAGGAATGTACAGGCTACAAGGTTATGAAAGGTAGTGGTGAAACTGATAGTGGCGATATAGCTCCCTTTTTTGGGGGGTGAATTTAAACCTTATCTCAACTTATCCTGACATATGTCATTCCAAACTGTCAGTTTTTATCCCGGCTGCGATAACGTTTTACGGTACATCTCATGAGCATGCGCGAAATTCCTGATAACCAATCAGCTGTCGACAATGAAGGTTAGACATCTGGGTAGTAAGATACGCCAAAAAGCAGTTACTCAAGCAACTGGATATGATTTTGAAAACGGTAAGACGTTTCAGATAACATCCGTTATCAACACATGCCTCACTCTTGTTCCTTTTGGACTACTAAAATTGTATTCCGGCCTTTTTATATATTAATTCATAGCATAGCTAGGATATAAAAAACATTCTTCAACGAGATCTCTTTAGTGTCACTGACGAAAGATAACAGAAACGTCTGACCGTTTCCAAAATCCTTTCCAGTAGGTTGAGTAAACTACTTTTTGGCAATCAGCTGTCGATCTCTGCTTTCACCAAATGTTGTCCCCAAAATCTATTACACTATCCCTTGTGAAAAAATAGTTTATAATTTGTTAACGCCGTGAGAAAAGTTAAGACGGACACGGATCAGAAAATGGCCGTTGAAAAGGTAATTGACGGTTAGAAATAAAAAGAAAATATTAAATTTTTTTAGATTCTAATATTACGTTTCATCTATTACGTATACCCAAGGAAAATGTAGGTATTGTTGTGACTGTGTCTGTGTGTGTGTGTGTTTATGTTTACGGATATCTGTGGTCAGCATAACTTATGAAGGTCTCGATGGATTATGATAATATTTGGTATGTCGGTAGGTGTTGGGAAAGCTTCTTGCGACTGCCCTTGGTACTGCAGCAGAACTTCCGTTGTTGTTGAATAGCTACGGTCTTGTTATGTTTCGTTTGGATTCATGTATTTTCTTTTATCGGGAAATACCGTCACTGAACGAATTTCAATGCTAATAATGCAGTCAAAATCGACCGAAAAACGGCGAATACTTCAACCATAGCCTTTAGAAGTCAAATCGATTTCACATGTACAACACACGTACTTTGTACAGTAGAACTAGTGATTACCAGTCAGGAGTTCAAGCAATCTATTTCTTTTAAGACCTGAAGCGCTGAAGGATATCTATCAAGGGCCGTATCACGAGAAACAGCCTCTCTGAAAAATCAATACGCGCAGCGGGTCACTGTAATTATCTAGCCGCGCAGACCGATAGCATAGGCTTTGGACGATTCGCGATATCAGCCTGACTCGATTTGTAAAAAGTAATCGAACAACGTGCCATCAGTCATATGTAAGGACATGGTCAAGATATGGATCTAATGCCAGGGGCACAAAAGTTCCAATTGACATCTGAGCCTTTTATCAATATCCTACAAATTTTAAACATTGCAGATTTTAAACATTGCAGTCATTACTTTCCAGGCAGCGTCTTTTTTAAAATCAGTTGGTAAGTGGAGAGACAACAAGACGAGTAAACGGTGATGAGACATGTGTAGGTCGAGTTCCCCATGTCGTAAATTCTTTGAAGACATTGTCAGAATGTTTGAAAATGATTCCCTTCCTATTTCAAGTAGAAAGAACTCAAGGTGTCCGACTTTCTGCAGAGCACACCTCAGGTCACAGCTCAATTTTCGTTTTTTTTTTCGATACGGGGCCCCTCCGGGGAGTTTACGGACTGTTTTTCTACACTTCAGTTCAGTTCAGTTCAGTTTTATTTGAGTCCAACTTGCACGTGCACTGTACAAACAGGCACATGAAATCTGTTGGCCCACAAGGGCGCTGCACATTAAGACCGTGTAATGCAAGATAATACACAGGTAGGATTAAAATCAATTAAAATACAATTTCCAATAAAATTAAGATAGCACATACATTATAAAATCTACTATACTGTACAGCTCTTTGAGTAGAGTTTCAGTGCACGGGGCATGAAAGACTGGGCGTGCCTATTCGTCCTACTGAAAGAGGGAGTGGGTTGTTTAGGACGTCGCAGGCTGTAGTTGCTCTGTGTGGTAGATATAAACTCATGTAGAGGACTGCCATCATCTTTCAGTATGTTTTGAATGGTTTGCAATGTTGCCTGATCTCGCCTCATGGACAAGGAGGGCAAGGACTCTACAGGTATCCCAATGATCTTACAGCAACGCTTTTGTATTCCCTCGAGCGAATGGGAAAGGTGATTAGGCAGCCCTCCCCACACTGGACTGGCATACTCTAACAAGGGACGAATAAATACCAAGTAAATGCGTGTAAGCACATCAGTAGACAGTCCAGACTTCTTAGCTACAGTTAAGTAGTACATTCTTGGACGAGCTTTTGACAGCATATACTGGACGTGTGCGTCCCAAGTCAGATCGGAGGAGATAACAATACCGAGGAGTTTGAATGAAGTGACACGTTGTATCTGTAGGCCAGCTATTGTCAGATGGGGTGGATTGGGAACATTTTCCTTGTTCCTCGTACTAATTACCATATCTTTGGTTTTCTTAGCATTCACAGACAGGGAAAAACCTCCACCCCATTCAACAACAGCGTCAACAGCCTTTTGTGACTGACCGGGTAAAGACCCCATCAACAGTTCCGAATTAGTTAGATCATCAGCATATTTGACAGGCAGTACAGACTGAGGCAAACATACATCCAACGAGTTAATGCAGATAACAAACAATAGCGGTGACAACAATCCACCTTGTGGCACACCTGACAGTACATCGTGCGGCTTTGATAAACAGGATCCCCACTTCACTATTTGTGATCTACCTTCTAAGTAGCTACTGATTAATGTCCATAGTGATTGTCTGATGCCCATGTCCGCCAAGGATGACAGTAGTCGGCCATGGTCGATGGTATCGAACGCTCGACTGAAGTCGACGAAAACTGCGTGAATGTCCATCTTGGGTTTGGCATTGAGTGCCTCATGCCATGACTGTAGAATGTGGATAAGGGCTGTAACAGTAGATCGTTTCGCCATGAACCCATGCTGAGACGGAGCCAGATTCCTTACAGTGTCCTGTAGTAAGGCGTCTCGCAGAAGCCCCTCGAATACCTTGCTGACGCAGCTCAGCAAGGAGATCTGCCGGTATTCCGCGGGAAAGCTTGGTCTTGCCTTTTTCGGCAATGACCCCTACTTGCCCCCGTGGGACACATTGTGGCTGGGGACACCTGGCCCCTATTTTACGAATGAGGTCAATATCCCGAGCAGCCTCGTCACCCTGGGTAAGTCAAGCTTGCTGAAGCTAGATGCTTCTGACTTGGGGAGAAGAGATGCTGCCACAGTGAGCATAGTTCAGTGCCTCGAAGTGGTCAATGGCCTTGCACTGAGCAAATGTCTTAAAGAAAGCCCAAGAAAACAAACCCATAAGTGTCGTGGACAGTGCACAGTCTTGTAGACATTGTACGGACGGTTTGGTCTCTTTCCGCCTTCATCACGCCTGGCTTATGGACTGACATCGTGAGAAAGAACCTGATCAAAGAACGCGAACCAATATATCAATCCATCGAAAGTTCAACCAATAAGCGAGTGGCTACACGGGTGCAGTCAAACGTTTTGTATGTCTACGCATTCCAGTCAAGGACATTCAGGGTAAAGGTCACCAATATAAGCATGCGCATATAGGGTCCACTTTTTTTCCGAAAAGCCCTCCCGTAGAAAATCATTCTCTCATTATTATTCTCAAGTCGTGTAGTTCTATGTTTTTGTTCTGCATTTCTACTTTTTGTTTAGTATGACTACGCAATCAAGTCAAGGGCATTCATGGTATAGGTCACTTATATTAGCATTCGCATAGGGTCCACTGTCTTCGAAAAGCTCTTCTGTAGAAATTCTAAATTTTTAATTCTTATTTCAAGACGTGAAGTTCTATGTTTTTGTTCTGCATTTCTATGTTTTGTTTTGCATGTCTACGCATTCAAGTCAAGGACATTCAGGGTAAAGATTACTAATATGATTAATCTTGGACATAGGATCCACTTTCTCCAAAAGCCCTCATGTACAAAATCTAAATTTCTCATTCTCATATTCAAGATGTGCAGTTCCATGTTTTTATTCTGCCTTTCTACTTTTTTTAAATGTCTACGCATTCAAGTCAAGGTTATCTACATCATGGTAAAGAGCAATTACATAAGCATGTCCATAGGATCCACTTTATGGAAGAAGCCCTTCTGTAAAAATATAGACGAAATCTTCAATAAGAAGAGACAGTATATGGTGTAGAACTCCAAAACTTCAGACTAGGATCGGCAGGATTTTGCCGGATACACAATATTTCATTCGTAGGCCTCACTACGGTCCACATGCTAATTGACAACCGTAAGATGGACGTCTTGGTCAATATTTTCCCGCCATCGCTTACCTCGCATTTCTTAACAGGTGATCTATTAACTGAGTTGATACTTTTCCACTTCCTTTCACCTTTAATTGCCCACACGTTGTGTTGACATGTCTGTACTGATTGTGTTTTGTGTACTCGTTGTCCTTAATGTCTATATACCCGGTTATGCTTGTGACTAGCTATGGGTGGGCAAACACTACAACGACGACTACATTGGCGCGTGTTGGTTGTTTCTGTCTTATTTCTGTCGAGAAGGCTATTAATAGTCTATCTAAGGTGTGTACCTTTCGGTCGATGTGCGCTGAAAGAAACATCTTCAGAAGCTACCGCTGGCCTTGAAACAAGGACGGGTGACACGGTTAACGATCGGAAGAGAAGTCACTTTTCTCATGCGGCGGCCATGATAGATCTAAAACGAGTTCAATAAGGCAAACAAAAGACTGTCCATCATAATTAGCAGTTCAACCAATGATAGCCTGCTAATTAGAAAAGCGACCAATAAAAATGGCTTCATGTCAAATATTTGCATCATCATGTTTTTAATCTTTTGGGACTAATCGACTTTGGGTACACTGTCAAAGGTTGATGTATAGTGAACTCAGTATTCTACGGAGACCTTTATAAACTCTAGGACTCTAGATAAAGAAACATTAACGGAGAATGACACTGACGGGACCCCAACATCCCGTCCCTCGTATAGGACGTAAAATGAGGTCCCGTGTCTGGGTCGAGCCACACCCAAGGTACGTTAAAGAACCCACCACACGTGCGATAGTGCGGTGTGAGTGGTTCAAAATCTTCAGTCCCTGGCCGCACCAAGGGCAATTACTGTCGTATTGGGGTCATGAGGCGCTGTATACAGGCTGCCATTTCAGACCCTTGCGGCTTAGCCCCGTCTATTGTAAGCTCTTTGCAATTCAGCCCCTGGTTGCGAAAAGAGAGTAGTTGGCCAATACAATACAACACGATACAATATAATACAATACAATACAATACAATACAATACAATACAATACAATACAATACAATACAATACAATACAATACAATACAACATGCCAAGCTGATAGCCACCAACATTATCTTTTGGGATCCAATAGGATGAAGGATGTAAAGGGGCAGAAATCGTCTTCAACAACTTGAAAAACAACAACACCAACATCTAGGCTTTACCATATCAAAAGTAACGTGCCCCGGAAAGGAGATAGGTGCAGCCAGGGGACTAAAAGCCTGTTGATTCAGCATGACAGTTGTTGTTGTGCTGCCCCTACGACTGATTACAAAGCTATGGGACTGATGGTGATGGTGATGAAGTAAAGTAAGACATGTAAGGATCAAGATCCTTTTAGATTCATATTGAAATTTCAGAAAACACTTTGATGTGAGAACGCTGAGTAGGGGCATGTCTCAAAAGCGCCTCCTAGAGTGAAAAATAGCACTAACATTACAGTATCACCGACGAAAACGACAAGTTCACGACAGCAACATGTGGACAATAATAGGACAGTCGTACAATGTACTGCACAAAATCAACTAAAAAGGATGCAATGGGACAATTTCGAACGCCTTTTTTTGTATCCCTGGATAATCATTTACCACATTTTGACGATGAGCTTGTTAAAAATTTGCCTTGCAGCCCCAACTGGCTGATTTGGGAAACAAATTCACAAATATTTATACAATTAAAATAACATAAGTCGACATAGACAATACAATCGGAGAGTTCTGATGTCCATTATATCACGGTAGATACTGTTCTGGTGGCAGAAACGTTTTTTAAAAATTCTTTAAGTCCCACACAACCACAGGAACCTGATGTTCTACGATTATGAAAATCATAAACAGTTCTCTGACTAAAATATGGACTAACCGGAATTTTCTCATGCAATGTTTACCAATTATATAAATGTCAACCCTAACCAGTGTAAAAGACGAAGTTTGGTTTACGTTGCAGAAAGGCAAATTGACCAAAGGTATATCATTGAAACGTTCCGTGTTTCCCTCTTTCAGACTAATAAGACCAAGTATGGCGAACCACGTCAAACTTGAATACCTGAGGCCTAAGAATAACTTTGTTGTTCTTCCAGCGCTTGCGCAACAATGTTAAACCACTCACGGGTAGAAAGGACCGGTGAGGTGAGGTGAGGTAAAAAGGAAATCTTGTTGAGTCAGAGCGCTGCTGTGCCACTGCAGGCAGCACGGCTGTTTTCTGCACTACCCAGGTCCTGTGGTATAACGGTAAAACTTTCGTTGTTTCGTTTCGCTAGTTGAGTATGATGCTATAGCTTTGTATTTGTACCTCTGATATCAATTGTATGGTGTGTTAGAATTGGATCATGACCGTTAAGCTGATGGCAAAAGTCTGCTTGTTGCTGCTTTTGCAGCTCCTGGTGTCACGTATAGACGCTGGTAGCTGGCAGAGCTGCCGTGAGGTGTCCGTGGCAAAGTGTGGTGTAGGCGACAGCCGTAGTGATGGTCATGAGTACCGGTATGACATTGGAGCGTACCGGTACAAGTGGACCAAATATCCAGATGAAGCATACAGCTACAGAGGTCCCTTTCAAACCGTTTCTTTGAGTCAGGTGTTCCAATCCTGTCAGGTCTGCTCAAATGAAGCAATGCCTACCCAGGGGGGTCCCACTCAGAACCCTTCCCTACCACCCGCCAGAACCAACATCATGATCGTTGACAACGACGTTGGTGAGCTTGACACGCAAAAGGCACAGCTCCTCTCTCAGATCCCCTGTGGCAGAGATTGCAGGCTGTGGTTTGTGGGTTGTAACCTAACGGAGATAGATGGAGGGGCGTTTGCTAAGTTGCCACAGGTGTCTACCCTGGTCATCTGGCGGAGCAATGTCCAGACTCTGAGGAACGGCACGTTTGCTGGGATGAAAGGTCTGAAGTATCTTCTGCTGTTGGAGAACAACCTGACACATCTGGAGGTGAGGTTTCAGAAACAGAGAAACATGTATTACTTACTGATATTCTGCTTTTGTCATAGTTCCTATCGATTATCATATCGTTTTTCTAGAAAATCGGACTTCCGCAGGTTTCATTTTGGTTATCGGTTGTTGTTTGTATACATACATTGTTTTTGATTGAAATTTTCTTTGCCATTTTGCCACATGCAATTGCAAGTTTTATTGACACGACAAAAGTACGTTGTATTTCGTATGGTCAACTAAAAACTACAAAATAGGGATATAGGGTGAATTTCATCATTGACTAAACAATATAGGGTAAGGAAAATCTTTATACAATCAGCACCATAACCTTTTCTGATCAAAAACCAATATCTTATGTATTTATATATCTTAGAATTATGATATGTGTTCTGATATAGGATGGCTGCTTAGATGGACTGCCCAGCTTGTCCAACCTCATCCTTGTGGACAACCAGATCCTGACTCTGTCACCTGACACGTTCCGGGGTGTGCGACCATACTGGATTGACGTAAGTGCCAATTTTATCTCTAACGTTCCACCCGGGACCTTGCAGGCGATTAAGTCCGTAGAACATGTCCACGCTGTTGAGAACAAACTGGCAGCGATCGGCGCGGGGATGTTCCACGGTCTTGAGCGGCTGCTAGTCCTGAACCTGGAGGGTAACAGAATCTCTCACATCGCTGCGGGCGCGTTCAGCACAAACACGAAATTGTCCAACCTAGATCTGGCGAGAAACAGGTTGGCCTTCCTCTCTGGCGGGTGGTTCAGGTCAACATTTCCAACCAGGCTCATGGCGAGTGGAAATGCGATTGCCGCCGTTGCGTTTGAAGACAAGGCGTGCGATCGAGGAGAATCATCTTGGATAATCCTCCCCGCTGTACCTGCGCGAATGACCAGCTGTACGAACACCAGGGGAACACCCTGAAGTTCAAACAGCGGTTCATCTCGGCAATACAACGAGTTCTCTCCACGACAAGCTGTCCCGCCTCGGCACTAAACCTAAATTCTCCAGCGCCAGTCAATCCCACATCACTGCCCTGCCCAGCGCCGCTGGTCGTGATCGTGCATGTTGAACGCAGCGCCGAGTATAAGTACAAAGCTGTTGGTGACGTGTACTGGGAGCAATCGCCCATAGTGTCCTTTGCCTTCCCTAACGGCTTACACCACGAGGTTGACATGACGTACGACACAAACACGACCACACACGACCGTCTGCCGACAGGTAACCTAACCGTGAGAGTGGTGACCTACCTGAAGGCTGAGGGCTGGATGAAATGTGAGGGTCCGCAAAACCTAATCGGCGGGGAATCAGGAAATGATAGCCTGTGTCCCAACTACATGGGGAAGTCCAGATATACCATTTGGCTTGAGACCGCCGAGCCCTTGGCCTTCGAGAACACCACTTGTACTGCCACTTCGGAAACTGGCTCCCACACTGCCGTCTTCATGGCGAGCGAGCGCGCAGACTCTAGCATAACAATACACCAAGCCACAGAGCTCTCACTCATGAACACGACACCATTCTCAACCATCATCAGCACCACACTGCCGCTCACAAACATCAGCACTACACCACTGTCCACAAGCGCGAGCGATGATGGCTATAAAGACCTGATGCGGTATATAAGGTCGGCAGCTATTGGCCTGTTGTCGCCACTTGCATTGTTGGGAGTGTGGGGTTGTGGCATGTACATCTGGCGTAGGCTCAGGCGCAAAGCACCAGGTAACCCCTCAGGCCCATCCCGTAACGGCAACCAGATCACTGCCTGCTCCAGGTGGCCTGTTGGAGATCAAGGCAACATGGATGAGTCAGTGATCAGTCCGTACGCTGAGGGTGGTTTTGATGATCACGACAGCCTAAATGATTCAGAATCAGTCATCAGCCCTTACGCTGAGGGTGGTTTCGCGGACCACCCTGATCTGCGCAGGGCAGATTCTTCTCAGTCAGAAACCGTTCCGTACGGACAGGCTAAGCTTTGCGCAGCGTACGCAGGCCGCGCCCGCGCGCAGACACACCCCGTGCCGTCCCGCCCGTACAGCACCGAGCGCCCTCGTCAGACACCGAACAGGGAAGGCGCCATCCTGGCTGCCTATGGCCCCAATGGTCGCGACAAGTCCGGCAAAAAGTGCTACCAGCACCCATCCATCCTCCCCAACCCAGGTGCAACCCAGTCCTCTGCCTACCAGCAGAATGCCAGCGCCGCTCCGCGTTCCCGCAAGGCACCTTGTTACAACTCCCCTGCCCTGGCCACTGACCAAGAGCGCACCATGTCAAGCACATATGACCAGAATGACCCTAGAGAGGCCGCTAAGCGTTCCCGCAAGGCACCTTGCTACAACTCCCAAGCCTTTGCCACTGACCAAGAGCGCACCCTGTCCAGCACATATGACCAGAATGACCCTAGAGAGGTCGCTCAGCGTTCCCGCAAGGCACCTTGTTACAACTCCCCTGCCCTGGCCACTGACCAAGAGCGCACCCTGTCCAACACATATGACCAGAATGACCCTAGAGAGGCCGCTAAGCGTTCCCGCAAGGCACCTTCCTACAACTCCCCTGCCCTGGCCACTGACCAAGAGCGCACCCTGTCCAGCACATATGACCAGAATGACCCTAGAGAGGCCGCTAAGCGTTCCCGCAAGGCACCTTCCTACAACTCCCCTGCCCTGGCCACTGACCAAGAGCACACCCTGTCCAGCACATATGACCAGAATGACCCTAGAGAGGCCGCTAAGGGTTCCCGCAAGGCACCTTGCTACAACTCCCCTGTCCTTGCCACTGACCAAGAGCGCAATTTGTCCAACACATATGACCAGAATGACCCTAGAGAGGCCGCTAAGGGTTCCCGCAAGGCACCTTGCTACAACTCCCCTGCCCTGGCCACTGACCAAGAGCGCACCCTGTCCAGCACATATGACCAGAATGACCCTAGAGAGGCCGCTAAGGGTTCCCGCAAGGCACCTTGCTACAACTCCCCTGCCCTGGCCACTGACCAAGAGCGCACCCTGTCCAGCACTTATGACAAGAATGACCCTAGCGAGGCAGTCTGCAACACCGCAGAGTCCCCTGGGGCCAATAGCTACCAGCCTGCCGCTTCGCCCAGTAGTGAGTCGGGTACTCAGTCCGCCATCTATGATGAAAACCATCATAGCGGGCCCGCCACCGGTCGGGGAAACAGTTACATCTGCCCCTCCCCTGCGGCCAGTGCTGACAGGTCTCCGGCAGCTGCCTGCAGCCAGAATGACCGTAGAGAGGCAATAAATGACACCCCAGACTCCCCCGAGACTAACAGCTATGAATCGGCTCACTTTGCGATCCAGTGAATACAAAAAAATCATGAACAAATATTGTCCAACATCAATCTTTCGGCCATTGGTTATCGAGCTTGTGGGTATCTTGAAAAAGGAGAGCTTAAAACAATAACAAAATTTTCTCTCTTAAAAAGAAAGGACAGGCTATCTTCTCTTCTTAGGCAACAAAATCATTAAATGCAAAACAAACATCAAGCAAAACTATATTGTTCGATAATTGCGGCGCTTTTAAGTTGATTAAGGGTGAAAACTTCTGGCCATATGTCATGCAAATCAGATTGTCATTTGCATAATTGATTACAAAATACTACAATAAATAGCATTATTTGTTATCGATAACACTTCAATGTGTTATTTCGGTGTAGGAAATCATCAACTGATATAATGCAAATGAGCGTCTAAATTGCATTATGAATTAGAAATCTTTAGAACACATGCTTCGGCAGTATGGCTTGGCGAAGGTATGAGGTCATTGAACTTTTACTCTTCGCTGTCCTTTTCTTCATTTTCTCTTCTTCAAAAACAATTTCAAATCAAACTGACTCAATCAAGATGGATAAAAGTGCAGAGTTGTTTGGTTGGCAAAATAGTGTTAAGTGATTTCTTAAATATAACTTGGTTTATTTCCATCGCACCACTTTTACAATACAATATTAATTATAATCTAAGATATGAGTGGACATCTCGCAGCCGTAGGCTGAATTGCATGTAAGCCACTATGTTAAAACAATTTGCTCCAGCAATAAATACATTAAAAAGGTTAAGACAATAGATTCTAATATAAATATACATGTGATACAATATGTACAAAGACCGGCTATTTAAGCACATGTTCGTTCAAGAGATGGGTTAGGTATGGTATTGGGCTTGTTTTGAAGCGCTTAGTGCGCACTGGCATGTAGTCAAGCTTATTTCCATTTCTTGTCTCCCTACCGCTAACATCACCTCTTGACTGTGGTAGCCAGTCAAGAGGTCATTTCTTATCATTTATCATGCATGGGGGGGGGGGGGGGGGGCAAAGTCATGGAGACAATGACAAAATTAACATGTAAAGCAGAAAAAAAGAACAACATACATTAAAATTGGCAGAATTGTGATGAATGACTGATATGTGGCTTTCGTGTCCCATCAAAATAAGATAAAAGCAGACTTGCATACATATACTTGAAAGCTAAAGAATACTGCAGATTGGAAATCTGTAATTGTAATGTAATTGTAGAGTCCATTCCGAGACACCATGAATATATAATTGAAAACAATTGAAACCATTTGTAAATGATGACAATGGCAACCCTCGCGGTGACTTGGAATCGACTCTATGTTACCATTCTTTATATCATTGGCTGATTTCTAACAAAATTGCACAACTCTCCGACTGATGCAGATATGAGATGGAGTTATCCTCCTTAGTTTTCAATGTACAACTTGAACTGCTTTTCCCAGGAAAGCGGCGAGGTTGTAGAGACTATTGAGTAGAAGTAAAATTAGTACTAGTAGTAGTAGTAGTGCTAGTAGTAGTAGTTACTGTAGTAGTAGTAGTAGTAGTAGATGTAGTAGAAGTAGTAGTAGAGTCATACGGGTGAACACACAACAAAAATTTTGAAGTCATACGGGTGAACACACAAGAAAAGTTTTTCTGGGTTTTAAAGAAAGAGCATACCATTTACACCATCAAAGAAAGAGTCAAATATCTAAAACTAGACGTACAGCCACTTTCCATTCAAGCTATACTCCTTCATGGTTAAAGATTATATGTTGTAAAATACTTGTTGCAAATTAGACAATCAAATAGAAATGGAGTAATTATTGATAAACAAGACAATTATGGTGGTGCCAACCCATATGTTAACTGATGTTAGCTTATGTTAAAACATGAATTGATGTTTATGACTTTACAAATGATAGATTTTCTGTAATGTCTATATAATGGTAATGTGCATCTTATGTTATGTTATGATGACATTCATTATATTTATTGGTAAAAGAACGGGACCGTTCTGTAATTATTCTTACAAGAGTCTTTACTAGTCGTACTATAGCCAGTACTGTCATGCCTTTAATTTGTTCATGTGTGGAGAATTTTTCAACAACAAAGTAAATAACAAGACATCTGTCATTTGTACAGATATGGATGGCCAAAAGCCTCTTAGTCTGCAAATTCATAAAACATCACAATGGTAAAGCTGTATACGCGCAATACATGACTTTAGCCCAAAACTGCTCGTTTACACAACACCAATAAAGAGCTACACCGTTAGAAACATGACTGATTAGAGAGTATTTAGGCTCTTGGACGTCGGAAGTAGCATTTGCTTCAATTGTGTACCCCACGTGGGTTAAGGGGCTGAATACAATGTACCTGACAACGCCCGACTTAAGCTAGGCTACAGAGCTAGTTTCAGAAGCGATAAGAAAAACTCGCTCGTCTTGTTATGTTTTATCTAATATCACATGAGCAACTGACCTTCTTGGTTGTGCTGTTTATTCGGAAAGTGTTCAAGATAAAGGAAGTGTCAACACTTGCATTGGATCAGTAAGTGTCATATTGCTTTTAGAAAACATTAGAAACCAAACATCGAAAAATTCACCACAAGTGTAATTCCACAAAATGCGGCTGATTATGTGCACTTTGATACATTATCTGTTAGAAAATGTACAAGAGAAAAAGAGAGCATGCAATTTTTTTTTGCATCAAAAAAATAAAAGATGTGCAAAGAAAATATATCTCTATTAATTCCATTCTCAAAGTCTCCCAGCTTCATTACTAAAAAAAATAACACTTTACCGGTACAATACCCCCCCCCCACTCTCTCATTCTCACTGACAAGTTTATATCTCGTATAAAGTCTGGAGAAGTGCCAATATGAATAGTTGAACATCGTTAAACAATCAATTGGACCAAGGGTGCAACCCTTCATGTATCACGCACGTGGGACGGCTTACAACAACTGGGATTCGAACTCGAGACCTACTGGCGTGATCTATAAGCACACTGCAGTGCGTGGTCACCACCTTAAGCTAACTACAGACTCTAAACGTGTTCTTGTGTGCTTCTGACTTTGACTTTATTTAGAGCCACATTTAGCTTCATATTTCAATTATTCTTTATGTGATATTTACATGCAATGTTAGTGCATTAATACGTCACCTAACAAAGATTGACGTAACAGACTGACAATGGCACCAGTTGATATGACTGGTGTGTGAAGCAACCAGCTGTACTGTAGTCTTATTTTGTACAATGTATCAGTGACATATACACTGCAACAATCAAAGTTTACAACTGTACTATATGTACAATGTATCATGTGCAAGATAACAATCTGTGTATAATTGTACTCTATGTGCAATGTATCATATGCACCCTAACACTCTGTGTATGATTGTACTCTATGTGCAATGTGACATATACACTGCAACAATCAAAGTTTACAACTGTACTATATGTACAATGTATCATGTGCAAGATAACAATCTGTGTATAATTGTACTATAAGTGCAATGTATCATATGCACCCTAACACTCTGTGTATGATTGTACTCTATGTGCAGTGTGACATATGCACTGCAACAATCAAAGTTTACAACTGTACTCTATGCACAATGAATCATGTGCAAGATAACAATCTGTGTATAATTGTACTCTATGTGCAATGTATCATATGCACCCTAACACTCTGTGTATGATTGTACTCTATGTGCAATGTGACATATACACTGAAACAAAGTTTACAACTGTACTCTATGTACAATGTATCATATACACTGAAACAAAGTTTACAACTGTACTCTATGTACAATGTATCATGTGCAAGATAACAATCTGTGTATAATTGTACTCTATGTACAATGTATCATATGCACCCTAACACTCTGTGTATAATTGTACTCTATGTGCAATGTGACATATACACTGAAACAATCAAAGTTTACAACTGTACTCTATGTACAGTGTATCATGTGCAAGATAACAATCTGTGTATAATGGTACTCTATGTACATTGTATCATGTGCACGATAACAATCTGTGTATAATTATACTATATGTGCAATGTGACATACATACTGCAACAATCAAAGTTTACAGCTGCACTCCATGTACAATGTACCATATGTACTATAAAGAACCTGTGTATAATTGTACTCTATGTGCAATGTGACATATACACTGCAACAATCAAAGTTTACAACTGTTCTATATGTACAATAAGAATCTGTGTATGATTATATTCTATGTGTAAGGTATCACACTCACTGTAACAACCGGTCTGCAATTTTATTCCTTGTACAATGAATCATATATGCACTGTTATAAATTGTCTATAATAATTATCATTGTACTTTATAGACAATGTATCAGTGTATGATCATGTACTTTATGTGCAAGGTGTCATATACACTATAATAGTCAGTCTACAATCTACAATTGTAATTCATATATTGTATCATATGCACTGTAAAACCCAGTCTATAATCGTACTATATGTATCACATGCACGGTAACATCAATCTATAATTGTACTCTCTGTACAATATACATCTTATGCACTTTGTTAATTGGCATTGTAAGTTTGGACATTGTCTAATGAGATGGGAACCAAAATAAGACCGATAGTGTGCACTCTATCTATTGTTTATGTGTTTGTCAGCAGGGCTAGCCCTTTGTAATAGCCATAGGCTAGTTGGGCAGCCCTGGCTGTGTGTTCGTTGCAGCCGAAACAATAAATAGTGTGCACTACTGCTAACTTAATATATACTTTAAAGATTTGATAAATGCATGTGGTATGGAACAACACCACGTATGCATGATGTATACAAATTGAATAGAACTGTAAAGTAAATGTGAACACGAGTGAAATATTAAGCATGTAGTATGTTATGATACAATTTAAAGCTCTATAACCGTACACAAAAATAGCAAACATGTAGTATGTTGAAGGTATGTTATACGTTTTGTATTCATTTTATATCTAAAAGCTAGTCTTGGAAGTGTGAACATTTTATGGCATGACAAGCTGAAATATGACTGATATTGGCACCACCATGCATACTGTACTGTAAGAACAAAGAAATGTTAAGGTTGAAGAATAATAATAAAATGTTGAAGTGTTGAAACCCTCAGCGTCTGACTGTTCTGTGGCGTTGTGTGTGGTAAATCTTGAAGTCTGATGAGTGGGTATGGTTAGAGTTATAGTGGCAGAATGTCTTTGAACAGTAAATCTCAAATCCTGAGGTCTTAATTATTTAAACAATTTTCGAACAGCATTCATGCCTAGCTTTATTTGATAATTTTCAAAATTCCAGTTTAGCCACTTTGAAGAGAAACACTGTTTCATAAATCATACAGATACAGAATAGCTACGTATGCCCACATGAAATAAATGTGTTTTTTTATAATTTGATGAGTAAGAATAACCACCCACAGTGGCGCTTAAGGACAGCTCTACCAATAAGAAAAATAGCCATCCTGCAGTTCAAGAGCAAGCTGTTAGGGGGACCAAACTTACACTACATGTTCCTGAAATGAAAAGCTATGTGCGCTGCTAAAACACCATGGCATGTCGAGAACATAATATACAAACAACTGTGCTGCAGTACCAAGGTCGGCCGAAAGGAGGCTCAAAATCGTTAAATTTGGGGTCTACAACACCTACCCACAGAAATATATACAAGCTGACATAATAAAGACACACACGCGTGCGCCCAACCAAAAAAAAAACACAATACCTCCATTTTCCATTGAGGTAAGAAAACCAGGAAATAAAATGCCACTAACAAAATCACATACCGCAAGGATCAATATTATTGTACATATTGATAAAGGAAATATTCAACCAGACACTATTTTGATTTCAGTAATCATGAGACAAATACGTTATATTAATCATACAGAAAACAACAAATGGAAGTTGCGACCATGCTTTTACACTGATGTAATTTGTCTATAATCTTCATGAACAAATAAACAGGCTAGCACTGTATTGAGTAATGCTATTGAACACTTTTTTTTAGTATTTTACAACCTCACATCTTACCATGGTGAAAAAGTTTAATATTCATTAGCTTAGCTACAGACTTATAATTTTTTGGGTGGAAAATAACAAAATCGTTGCTGATGCTGTGAGGATTAACTCCTGATTACCAGGTGTTACTGTGCCGGTAAGATAAGTTACACAATGTTACACAAATTCAAACAGAAGATCATTTAGACAGTTCGAAATTTAACACATTGGTCAATCATAAGATTAAAAACTGAACACAAAATGAATGGTCAGAAGAAACATGTGCTTCTACAACCCACATACATTGCATGATGTATATTGATTTTTTTTTACTGATTTTCAGTAAATACTTAGATAAATAAACAATACTTTAGTAACGGACGCGCTTTGTCATGATTCCAACAAACAAATCATCAGTACCCTCCAGTCTTTTATGTTGCCATGTTGAAACGTTGAATAATCATCAGTTTTCGCTTAGACTAATAAAGCTTGAGAAGAAATAACAAAATCGTTGCTGATGTTTCATACTCATTATTCATTTTATCAGGTGTTACTGCGCCGGTAAGAAAATCTGTGGCATGTTTGGGGAGCTTTCATCTTCTGTTTACGAAATAACGAAGGGAGGCTTTGACGTCAGCATAATGTCTTCATGAATAGTGACTGTTTATTGTATCAGAGGTAGACGACTCTAAAACTTAAACTTTTTGATATAATATTCAAGCCGGTTGGAGAATTGCATTGAGGGTTAAATATTAAAAATACACCGTTTCGCACGACTAAAAGTTAGAAGATTGGTCTGATTTTGTGTTCACTTTGCTCGTGACTGAGTACGTATTTCCTTTCTTCCATCTAGGTTTTTATAACACCACATCAATTAGTGGTCCAGCATATTCGAAGGCAAGTTTTATAAGGCTACGTCAACTAAATATTGATGCTATCAGCGCACTCATTGATTCTCGCCTGATTTTAGAACGATACAATGTATTTTTCGGCTTCGTGCAACATCACGAAAAATTCCAATATGAACAAGAAGGCTGTAATGTAGCTTAAGGCCACAGCAAGTAAATTTTATGGACGGCATCCTCTACAGAATGCAAAAACAATGAGATACGGCGAAAAAAACAAGATGGGCATAAAAAAACAAGATGGCTAAATATTCAAATTAAGATAGACGTCACAAACGTTGTAACAAGAATTGAAATGGCAAAACTTGTAGCACAGACAACAAATCATTAATTCATTCCTGTATTCAAGAAGTGAACTAGACGTAGTACAAGAGACACTCGTGTGGTATACTGGTATCACTTGCCAAGTTGGCAACTACACTCATGGCTTCCATAGTGATGTCACTTTTGCAACTATCCAACTAGTTTCACTTCTACAACTAGCCATTGCTACTTCGGGGTTGCTAGTGTCACTTATACGAGTACAATCATTAGGCTACAACACATTTTTTTCCATTTTGGTACTTTCTCGTCATGTTGACCATCTCCGAAGAAGAATAAAATTCTTTTTTTTTTATATCTGGCGAAAATTAATGAGTGCGCAGATGCCCATAAATTTTACTTCCTGTGGTCTAATCATTGTACTTGTAAAAGTGACACGAGATAGATATCCATGATCGTAGTTGCAGAAGTCAAACTAAACTCGGCACAAAAAGTTTGGAATATGAACTTTGGCTGATCATATTTCCGTTGTTTTTGCATCAATTTTAATGTGTTATATATCAATAGAAAGCGTGTGTGATTTCCTTTTATATGGTATCAAACTCCTCATGATTTTAAATTCGTGAAAAGAGCACCAGGGTTACTTACGTCAGTGGGTCACGAAAAAAATGTGCCCAAATTTCAATTTTTGTGTTCAACTCTGTATCATCCTGCTTGTATGGGTGTGGGTGTCAAGGATTCAATCTATCCTTTTTTCACGTAATCTTTGGTATACAGAACATCCAAGTTTATCTTCAACATTTGAGGAGATTATATGTGTATTTTGGGTGTTGGATGACCGATTCGAAGTGTGGATGCGGCAAGGAGAATGCCACGCCGACTGTCGCACGGATAGAGCGTAACAGCGCGTAGCGCTTGTTGTGGTGTATGTATGGCTGCCACAGGAAAAACAAGGTTGGCTATCATCCCAGACAAGACAACCTCAATACTGTGAGATACAGGGACACCATTCTCCATTCAGTATTCAGTCGCAATGTCTTACCCCTTCAATATGGGGACGAAGGACATTCTGTAAGAATACACCGCCCGTCCACGCACACAGACTGCATTGATCCATGCTCTGTGTGACAGCAGTTGGAAACTAACACATGCAGAATTGTTTTGGGTCCGGCACACCAGCTGACGAGGTATGACATTGCGAGTGCATGGAAAATGATGTCCCTGTATCTCACAGCATTGAGGTTGTCTTGTCTGGGATGAGGGTGAACTTCGTTTTTCGTGTGGCAGCCATACATACAGCACACCATGACACTGCCTCCACCAAGCGCTACGCGCTGTTACGCTCTATCCGTGCGACAGTCAGCGTGGCATTCTCCTTGCCGCCTCCACACCTCGATTCGGTCATCAACAGCCAAAAGGGCACACATACTCTTCTCAAATGTTAAAGATGAACTTGGATGCTCTGTATACCAAAGATTACGTGAAAAAAAGGGTAAATTGAATCATTGACACCCACACCCATACCAGCAGGATGATACAGAGTTGAACACAAAAATTGAAATTTGGGCACTTTTTTTCGTGACCCACTGACGTAAGTAGCCCTGGTGCTCGTTCCAAGAATTTATAGCCATAAGGAGTTTGATACCATATGAAAGGAAATCACACACGCTTTCTATTGATATATAACACATCAAAATTGATGCAGAAACAACGGAAATATGATCAGCCAAAGTTAATATTCCAAACTTTTTGTGCCGAGTTTAGTTGGATACTTGTCAATGTAACACCACTATGGATACCATGAGTGCAGTTATCATCTTGGTAAGGGATACCTGTATATATACCACACTAATGTTACTTTTACTGCACTTGTGCACTTCTTGTTTGTTTGTTTGTTTATTTATTTCGATTTCCAATAAGATTTTACAATGATTATCATAAACTCTATTCTTCCTGGAGTCGTCTAACAACATTACAAAACAAATTCTTGAATGAATGGATGCCTTGTTGGCTGTGATCATGCCATATTCTGTGACTTTAGGTCTTGTTACAACGTTTAGATTTGTCTATTTTGAAAAGTTAGCCATCTTTTTTTCCCCACCTTGGTTTTCGCACTTAGATTTAGTTCCTCGATCCTGTGTTAGACAAAAAATACAATATACAGACAAAAAAGGGGCCGATGCCATGAATTTCGAAAATGCCGTTTTTTTTCTTTAAATTGAAAATGCATCCCCTATCATACACTGTTTTCCTGAGACCATTCAATAAAAACAATATGTTAAAAAAAGAACACGCCATTGAGAAGAAAATTGAAGTACAGGGAAGGGATATTCTTATGTATAGATATTAGGCATAAATATTCTTGGCATCGGTTTTTTTATAGATGATAGTCGCTGTGTGTATTTTATCTCACAAGGAGTACATAATCGACCAGTTTTCACTTTGTGCACGGTAGAATGTCCTGCAATACTAACCTGTCTTGATAGGAGACGCTGTTGGACCGTCTATTGTCACAGTCAAACTTCCTAGAAACATGTATGAAACAGTTCATGTGATGCTTGTGTTTTGTTTTTGCACGTTACTTCAACATCTATGTTTTCTATGCTTCTATGTTTGTGTTATGCATTTCTTATATCTACTTGTCTGCATTCCGTTTTATTGATTTACGGCGACCCTACCTTAGAAACACATGGATGCTTACACATGTGTCACATTTGTCCACCATTGTTATAAATCATTAACTTTTGAAAATCTACTCACTGGACTCAAAGGTTATCTTCTTGCTAATACACTGAGGACTGAGTGCCACACACATAATTGTAGCGTAATGCAACGGAGTCCAATAGACGTAGGCGTCACTGGTAAGAATGACTTACAAATGTAAAGTTAACCAGTACTTGGAAACAGGTAAATAGTATTCAGGGGTGGGAGCTATAAAAAGAATTCCAGTATTCAATACATGGTACCGGTTAAGCTAAGCAAAACAATTACTCAAAAACATATTTACCTACATATCAAACCTCAAGTCTTTACCCCCACTGCAAAGCTGATATTTGTCTGGTTTGTTTTGGTTACAAAAAGCTCGAAGTCAACTCCGGCATTTCAAAGACTAACAGCCAGGAGATTGTCACCCCCTGTCCTAATGGAGCAGTCCAGCTGTCAGCTAAAGTATTGTACTAAAGGTCAAAGTATGCCATGGGGCACATTTTCTTTGCCAGATTTTAAAAATACACCTGCTTCAGTCCTCCAGCAGAAAACTAGAGATCCGCCAGGTGCTGTCGACTGCGCCCTGCCCCCCTCCCCATCATGGCGCGACTTGTATTGTTCGCCTTCCTGACCGTCGTCCTAACGTTATCCCGAGGAGACGATCGGCCCAACTTCGTCTTTTTCGTGGCCGACGATTTGGGAATCGGTGATGTCGGCTGCTTCGGAAACGATACGATCCGGTAAGGACGAAGCTCAGAGCCTCTATACGGAGTACGATTTTGTTGGCGACGCCTCAGGGGCGGAGGGAATCTTTTACGACGTACTGGTGACGTACTATTTTAGCCTGGTAATCATCCCATTGTGAGTCCGGGGTTCGTGCGACAGTTGAGATTTAGTTATTATCCAGCTGCTGTGAAAATCAGCTATCAGAAAAAAAAGAACAAGACTTTAGCCAGTGATACACCTACGCATGTCGGACCATGGGCTGGTTAACGATTTGTTGTTATTTTACAGCGAGGCCGTATACGTAAAAGAACCTAACGTTGACAACGATATTACTACTAATACCTATTCTGTCCTGGTACGAAACAGCTCAAAATCTCCTGAATTAGGCAAACACGTTGTATGAACTGGGGTGGGGTGGGGTGGGGGCTTCATGTAAAGGCGACAGCTTTTGCCAAGGAATGCGTTTTATGTTACAGGTGTAATCTGATATTTTAGTCAAGTTTTCTTGTTGTCAGTCTACGTAGTTTACGTAGTTTGCTCAGGGAAAGTGAGTGCCTACCGCTTTAATGAACTTTGACACACTTTCTTCTGGGTTATTGACCGACAGGATGAACAGTGCCCACGCGTAGTTGCACTAAGAACAGGGCTTATGGACACAACAAAGCATACAAAGCTCGTGACTTTGTATGTTCTACTACAAACAGTCCCATCAAGTTGTATGACGACTAGTCACGGTTTCAAGTTTGTTGCTCTATGTTGCTTTCGTCGTCTATTTTGTAATTCTATTCTTGACTATATAGACACGGTGGTCAAAAACGGGCTCAAAACCTCCCATGTCTAGCCGAATTCGAACCTTATTCCTTGATGTTCCATCTGACGTAATTCGAATTAGGTCATCTGCGGTCACTGCAGGTAAAACCGTGCTTTCTGGTATTTTCCCCCCAACTAGCTTGAATCAGGCGAAAAATATAGTTTTTAACCAATATAAACAATTTTCTGGACAGTACATCTATGCTTTCACTTTGTTGCGGACCTGTAATATGTAACGAAGCTACTGGCGTTTTTGTTGGTGACCTTGAATATCATAAGTGTTGTTTACACCCGTATCAATTACACCCTCCCGCTATCCGTGCGGCCTGACATGAGTGCAAACATCGTTTAAGATCTCCACCAAGAAGAGTCCAGCTTAACTCATTGACGGCTCGAAATGACCGCAACGGTTTTCCCGAGATTTCTGTTTTTGGGATTTTTAAAAAATGCCTTCGATTTTGAATAATTGGTAATTAAGTGCGAAAAATGCCATTTTTATGCATATTTTTGTCTGTAACTTTGCTTAATATTAAAAATCAAAAAATCCCCAAAACAGAAAATTTTATTTGCCTCTCAGATGACGAAAAATATAAAAATCGAGAATTTTCCATGGCACTTGCAATTGCGGCCCATCTTATCAAGAGTATGGTCAAATTGAAGGCCTTCCTTGAAACAGAAAATAATCGTCTTTGGAAGCAAAATAGGAACAAAACAGTTATCTCAATTCAAACGGGAAGACTCAAACTATCTGAAATTGCGAATTTAATCTTATTTTTAATACATTTTCCTTGTCATAACATTTTGTTTGTTTTGAAATATTTTACGGTTAGCAAATAGTAGGCCTCTTGTAACCCGATACTCTGTCGAACTCGCATAGCAACGGGTAAGAATACCGTAGCAACCGACCGCCGTGAGATATGTAAAGTCCATCATACGAAAATTACTGTAATTGTACTCTTTGTGCCAGTAAATTTGCTTACAGATCCATGTAACTGACGTATTTAAATGGTTGTGCTACGACTAACCAACTTAGAATTCGAAGCAGACACAAACTCTGCAGAAAAAAACTAAAGCAAATGAATCAAAGCTTACAAAAGAAACAAATCAAACATCAAGCCTGAAAAACTTCAATTCTTTTTTTCCTAGTATCTCCTGTCAAACATAACGTAGTGTATAATTTTTGTTGTTGCATGCATTTTTTTCAGAACTCCAAATATCGACAGTATCGCTGCTAAGGGAGCCAAGTTGACCCAGCACCTGGCTGCCGCACCTGTCTGTACCCCCAGCAGAGCTGCCTTCCTCACCGGACGATACCCTATCAGATATGGTAAGATCCTTTTTCCCTAATGTCTTGTTGTATCAACGCCTGTGTCATGCCACGGACAAATTTTCTAACTGGGGTCCAGTTGAGAGCAGAGGTACAGAGACAGCTTTAATTACATGGATATGGGATTTTAAAATACCATTGGGAGTCCAATAATCCACCAAACTGATTCCTTTGTAGAAAATTACCATTGTTTTGAGTATTGCCAGTTCTCAAGTTTCCACAGACAATCAGGTTCAGGTCCGGACCTGGAAATGATCGGGACCTACACCTGAATTTTCTGTACTGGTACCTTCCCCTATCAACAATAGCTAGATTTTTTTCTTTCTGTCCTTTCACATCTTACTCTTTGACTTTAGATTTATTTTGGCATTCTATGGCATTAGTTATCTGTTATCTGATACTTCAATCTAAGGAATATTTGTGCTCATTTTACAGCTGCTTTGCACAATTTATTGTGTGGTCGAAAACTTCTTTTTTTTTTGAAACGGCCGAAAATTGGTGCGAGCGCGGATGTCATCCGTATAATGAAATCAACATGGCCTTACAACGAAAACTTGAACACATTCTTAGTTAGTTGATGATTGCTATACTCGGTCAGAGGTTGTAGGAATCGACCATGAATTATGGCACAGTATTGATTATGGCACTGGATCATTACTGTTTTCTTTTCTTTAATATTTCAGGGATGGCTGGAAGGGACTTACCGATGGCTTTTGTACAGCTGGCCATCCCATCCGGTTTACCGAGGTCAGAGGTCACATTGCCCCAACTGGCAAAGGATCATGGGTACCAAACAGCATTACTGGGTGAGTTTAGATTAATTTATTTAAAAATCTAAAGGGTATTCTCTTCAGTTACCAAGCAGGTTCTCAAAAGTAGAGGAATTGTTTTTGGTGTATCTGCGTACCTGTCTGTTTGCTTTTTCGGATACCTGTGGTCATATTTGGACCTTTTGAAGGATTGAAATGAAAGCTTTTGGCTGGACAGTTAGTAGGATCTTATTAGTAGTTTGGTTACTTCTTTTTCTTTACAGGAAAATGGCATCTTGGTCTAAACTGCGCATGGGCAGGAGACCACTGCCACCACCCCAGTGATTTCGGTTTCGACTACTTTTACGGACTTCCCCTTAGCAACGGCCTAGACTGTGATCCAGAGGCAAAACAAACGATTGGACAGTATATTGCCCGGCTTCTTTACCGTCACCTGCGGTTGTGGGAGATATCGACGTCTATTTTTGTTGTCATCTTGGCTCTCAAGTACTTCAAGTACATTCAATGGAAAACGTTGTTTCTTTTGTCCACATTTGGTTGGTCACTTGTGGCCTGTCCTTACGTAGCCCTGACCAATGGGAGACGCCTAAACTGCGTGATGATGAGAGATGATGACATCATAGAAATGCCATTCAACATCTCCACCATCACTCCAAGAATGACACTAGAAGCCGTTAGATTCCTCCAAGAAAGCAAAACCAAAAACGAACCCTTCTTATTGGAGGTCTCCTACTGGAACGTGCACACTGCCCTTGTTCCTTATAAGGAATTCCGCGGGAAAAGTCGACACGGTCTCTATGGCGACAGCGTGGAGGAGATGGACTGGAGTATCGGGGTTGTCATGGCAACGTTAGAACGGCTCGGTCTGACGGACAACACGTTTGTGTACTTCACGTCTGACAACGGCGGCCATATTGAAACTGGGGAAGAAGGAGGGTCGAACGGCATATATAAGGGTAAAATAAAACAATAGTTATGATCCATAGAATTGATGCAAATAGGGACACCAACATGGCGGTCAGCACCTGCCTGCTTCATTGATATGGAAAGTAGATGAACACACAATTGGAAATATATATATACAAGCTACACATGAATTAAGATTCAGAATGAATTTTATACAGAAATGGGGCCCTCACAATTCGTTGGTCTGTCACATCGCACAATTAAAATTTGATAGCATTCGCATTTCATCAAATCAAGCTCATCGTTTTTGCAAAACTTATAAAAATCCTTATCATACATCATGATGTTTTGCTTTCACAGGAGGCAAAGGCCAAGGAGGCTCTGAAGGGGGAATCCGTATGCCTACAGTTGTGCAGTGGCCCAGGTATTTTCAAAACAACACCCTAATATCTAACTCTATCCCGTTAACAACGTAACTACATCTTAGCGATTCTAAATTGATCTTAAAGTTATAATCCAACACATTGCTCGTTTTACATCGATTCATACAAAACATTTGCCAAATGAATCACTTAATGCAATGCTGTGGGTTCTCTTTGCGCATGCCTAGCTAAGATGCCTTTATTTCATGTAGCGAAGGTAAGCTTTATCCGTAGGGTAACCTATATCGTTTGTTTCTTAAAACAGTACATTCGGGTATATCAAGTTGACGGATGATGGATGAGAATTGCAACACTTTCAAAATACAATATACTGCATTTTTTAAACCACCGTTCGTCGAATTTGATATCCCTAAACACCTTGTTCTTAAAAACAACGGGTATAGGTTAACCCACGGATAAAGGTGAACTAGCGTTACCTGCGGGTTCAGTTGGGATCTGCCAGGTAGAAATGTATATACTTTGTAATTGTTACAGGAAGATCAAGCCCGGTACTGTAGTAACAGAGGCCACCAGCCAGATGGACATTTTCCCCACGGTAGCAGACATCCTCAAGGCCCCACTTCCCCAGGACAGGGTGATGGACGGGCGGAACATCTTGCCGTTGCTAGGCGGGGCCCTGGTGACGTCACCTCATGAATTCCTGTTCCACTACTGTGGGGGACATCTACACGCTGTTAGGTACATGCCAAGGGAAGGTGAGCTTGTTTGTTACAGGTTTGCGATAGAAAAACATGTATTGGTTTTACTGGCGTCCATGGGCGTAGCCATTCTGTTTCCCTAAGGGAGTGGTCTATGATGGGAAGGGATGTCGTCATTTTAATGTCTTAATTATGACATGGAATGTTATGAGCGTGTTTTTGTGATAGCAAAACCTATATTGGCTTTTCTGGCGTCCTTGGGCGCAGCCATTTTGTTTTCCAAGGAGTGGTGTATGATAGAAAGGGATGTTCCGTTTTTCCTACAGGAAATGTTACGTGGAAAGCCCACTTTGTTTCCTACAACTGGGACCCCGGTACTACAGGCTGCTTCTCCCTGCGCATCTGCCGGTGCGCAGGTCAAGAGGTCACCTACAATGATCCGCCATTGCTGTATGACGTCACTAGCGATCCCACTGAAGACCGACTAATCAGCGTCGGCTCTGACCCTAGATACCCAATAGTCATCGACGTCATCAAAAAGGCCGTGGAAGAGCATGTAGACTCTCTGACTGAAGTTGAAAATCAGTTCGGGGTGTCAAATTTCATCCCTCGTCCCTGGTTACAGGAATGTTGTAACTTTCCTTTCTGCGATTGTCAGGAGAATGTCAATTTGTCTTCTCTTCGAATCAACGGCTAATCATAAACCATTTGTAAGTTATGGTTTAAAAGCTAGGCGTTTCGGAATGTCGGAAAATCAGCACAATCAAAGACAAAGGTTGTGCCTCCGGTTAGAATAAATAGGTTCGCGATTTTAAGTACGTAGACGCAGAGAAATACAGTTGCATAAATGTCCATACATACTTTACTATTGTATACGGGACATTCGCCTTTGGCATACTATCCACAAATGGTTTCGCTGCACATATTTTCTCTGTACGTTATCTATTTATCTATATTGATTAATCTTTCTTTATATACATACAATCAAAGATATTATAATACTTGATATAATAGTATACATTATTGGTTTCTAATACATCTACGAATTTGTGAACTGTATTGTTAGTTCCAACGAAAAAATACCTATGTTTTCGTCACCGGTTTGTTCATCGCCAGAGAACATGTTTTTTTTTTTCAATCAAGTACAAACGGAGCCTGTATATATCATCATTACAGATGATATGCGGCCCATACAAATAATAACAATCCTTATACTGCTCTTACAACGTAAAGGAAAAGGGTATGTCAAATTACAGTGAAGGCCTCAAATACGTTATAATTTCTGTTGTGATCTATGCAGTATTACCATCAACTAAAATCTTTAAAAACATTTGTACCTGTGGGCACTTATAATAGCAAATAAAACTAGCACTAGGAATAAGATGTTCAAAAGCCAATGGTAAAAAGGAATGCCAGATATATAAAACCATATATGGCCACGCAAACTTGGTCTATCGACTATTGTGCGAACTCTTTATTACCTCCATGAAATGTCATGGAGGTTATATTTTACCCCGCGTTTGTCTGTCTGTGTGTGTGTCTGTGTGTGTGTCTGTGTGTAAACAACATAACTCAAGAACGGCTGGGTGAATTGGTTTCATACTCGGTGTGTTGGTAGTGTGTGATGAAAGCTGGAAATGATTACATTTTGGACCCCTAGCGACTTCCCTTGGTACTGCAGCGCAACTTCCGGTTTTGCTATCTCGTGTTCTGAACATGCTATGGTCACGACTTTAAAGTGTAAGATAGCTCTTGTGCTCAGGAAGAAGTGACATAAGTTTGGGCCCCCTAGCGGCTAGTTTTGGGAAAGCAGGGGCATTTTTGTCAAAAACTTCTGACGAGGATAACTCAAGAAGGGAACAACGGATTTTCATGATTTTTGGTATGTAGGTACCTTAGACAATGTTGTACAAGATAAGATACTAATTATGCAAAATAGGCGTACATTTGCATAATTAATGAGGATATTCTATCATAGCAGTTTTTTCAATGTATCTCTTGTCCCGGACGTGATATGGTCGTGACATTTAGGTGGTAGATAGTTTTTAGCGTCATAACAAAGTGGGGCAAGTTTCAGCCCCCTAACATGTAATTTTAGAACTGCAGGGGCGTTTTTGTCAAGACACTCCAAAGAGGATAACTGCAGAAGGGATTGACGGATTGGCATCATATTAGGTATGCAGGCACCTTAGGCAAAGATGTTCATAATGATATACATGTTATGCAAGTGAGGACTTCATTTGCATAATTAATGAGGAAATTGTATAATTCCATTGTTTCCAATAACTGGACTTCAATAAATGTAACACATGTTAATTATGATAGGTGGAATATAAGCAGATACCAAATATGGTAATGAGGAACTTATTTGCATAATTTATGTAAAAATTGCAAAACCGCTTTATGATTAATAATGGAAATTTTATAATTGACATGTGTACGCCTGTCAATGATGAACAACACCATGCATAAATTATGTTAATGTATTAGTCAATTGCATGAAATTTACAAAAGCTCTAAATTTTCATGGAGGTATGAGGTCGCCGAACTCTAGTTTGGAATTCTTTTCTTCTTTCACTCAACTAAGTTATTTGATTAAAAAGTTTTTCTTTGAATTTATAAATGTCATAAAAATGTCAACTCTCACTGTACAAAAGACTTCCTCAGCGTAGGTCAATCGGCTATCTTTCACAACTACATATTAAATTTGTAATTTTCTATAAGTACAATATCATTGACCATCGTGTTAAGTCTCTTCTATAGCTTTCTTAAACTCCTTCATGACCCGTGGAATTAGGTCATAGAAGACCCGAGTGTGGTCGAAGTTGTTCCTGACGAATACCAAGTCTGTGACGTCAACACTGTACGTTTCCTGTTCCGGCCAGCCCGCCCAGATGTACAAGTTGTAGAGTGCAGACTGGTTGAGTAACCAACTTAGGTTATCCCATGATCCACGGACCTGATTCAGATCAAAACATATGTTGAACTTATTATAGAGATTGCTAAACTTTCTTTCCAACACTGAATTAATAGGGACTTACCCTAAATTTTCGGTCGAACTCCGTCAACCTTGTTCACAGAATGACCCTCTCTATCCCCAGCAGTGACGTCAGGAACACGCCACTTTTGCAGGATGGGGTCATAAGTATCAGAAAGTCTATGCCGCCCCCCGTCTCTGTTGAGCGTGGGCCGGTGGGCTCTAATGTGCACTGCCTCCTTCACTCCTCATGCTAAGATATGTTGAACTTCTTTTTTGTATTTTTGCTTTTAGACGGGATGGGTTTGTCTAGACGTCTACGAGATCGGTCTATCGGGCTTTTTGCAACGCGTTAACGACGGGCAAAGCAACATTACCGGAAACGCCTGCCTCGTCACCCAGACCAGACATATTTTGAAGTAACATACATTCGCATAATTTCACCAGGTGCCATTATACCGCCACCTCAAAAAAAAAAAAACCTTTTTGTTATAGAGGCCTTCTCAAGATTGTCTTCAACACCTAAATACCTGAATTGTATTACATTTAGGATATTTAACATCCGCTGTTCAAGATAATCTTGGGAAGACCTCTATACTAACGTTTTTTGAGGTGGCAGTATTATGGCATCTGATGGTACTATGATAGTCGATGTTAATCTTTTCCAGGACGGATTTTGATAAAACGGTCAAGTTTTGTGTTACGGAGTCCAGCTTTAAAAATCTGGTAGAAAAATTGTGACCCTTTCCATGTTTGACCTGTAGATCCCTGTAGTAGAATAGTAGCTCACATGCTGGAGTAACAATTGATTATGACGGGGATGACATCCTCGTGTCATTTCAATCTTCTGACTGTAGATCGTAAATACGATCTCGTACTCTATGAACCAAAACAAACCCGACAAATTCATTTGAATTGCAGTGGGGATAAAGACTTCGGAGGTGAATGTGTTTTGATACAATTGTTTTTGCAATGCTTAAACGTGCATTGCACTGGAAAGTTAATTTGATACCTCCCCGAAGGTACTGTGCGTAAAAGGAACCATTCACGACTTACTTGTCTGACGTCCACACTGAAAGTCACGACCTGTGTCAGGTTGGCACACATCCGGGATATCTGCTCAACCTGGGCACGAGAGTAACCCTCCAGCGGACTTACTGGTCTCATCGCAAAAACTGAAGAAAAAACACAACGTTGTCTTAGAATACATGATTAAAGAACCAGATATTGAGCAACAATAAGCTTTCTGTAATCAATGAATTTATACAATCTATTCCTTATGGCTTATTACTAATGTGTTAATTTTTAGGCTACGAATTCAATGCTAACCAAAAGAGGTGTCAGGACAACAATCTTCTTTGTACAGAAGCCTACTTTTCGGTGGTCGTTTGTTACTTCTTCATCGGGGCTGGTTCTATTTTGTATTGAAAATAGATGTCGCTGCTAATTAACAGAGGCGGTCTAAAGGGACCAATGGGGGCTGCACGAGCAACCTCAATGGAGGTTCATTGAGCTCCATTGAGCTAGCTCCAAACACTATGAATGTAAACACATGGCACACGTCACATTTAATAATTTCTTAGACCTCTAGTACGTACGTACGTACATATACTAGGTCCATGCACTATGAATACAAACACGTGGTTCACGTCACCTTCAAGAAATTGTTAGGGCTCCACGGAGGAGTCAAATTATTAGGACGTATTAAAATGACAAACGTACCGCGCGGGTAGATCCGCTGGAAATGTTTCATCAAAGACGACGTTTTAGTGACGGTCTGTCACTTTTCTCATGACAATACTGACTGGTTCTATTTTGCACTGCAGCTAGGTGTCGCTGCTAACAGATGCGGTCCCAAACGTAAAGTATTTACACATATAACGTTACATACTAGGTTCTCACGGTATCTCACCTATGGAAACGTGAGGAAACATATTGACAATAGGGTCGATGAACGTCTCCTTGCTGAAGAGGCCAGGAATCTTTGCTTTCAACATGACAGGGCTTCTTAGGTCTTCGCTTCGTCTTTGGAAAACCTGTTAACGTTATAATAAAAAAAAATCTAGATGATAAAATGTTGCGGAGTAGGGTTTGAAATCCACTCAACATGCATGGACATACACTAATACTCTCCAAATAGAATCGGGACATAAAGAAAACACAACAAAAAAGAAAGCCCAACAGCAACAACAAAAAAAACATGACAAAAACAGCCGGAGCTGAATCGACGCTTGGAGAGTAGATATAAACAAGATAACAGTTACTCAAACAACTGGAAAACTTAATAGGCGGTCAGGCGTTTCAAGCAGCTTCCACGTCAGTGACTAAGGAATGTTTATAGTATACATGAATATTTTGACCTTCATCGACACAACATGGGCACACATAATTGTTTGAGCAAATGTGGATTATCTTTTCATTCTATAGCTAGTTTCTAAAGAAGGACAAAATATCCAGACATCTTACGTTATTACAACGTTAACCAGGGTTGTCTATTTTTGTGTGTATTTTAATGGCAGGTAAACATTTACCTCTAGAGCAGGAACTACTGAGCCGACACTATGGAACTCCAGCATGATACCCTGTTGCCTCATCTTTGCAACGTCCAGCCACTCTTCCAAAGTTATGACGTCACTTCCGGCGACTGACGCGTCATCAGACATGATAGGGACGTTGTCAGAGCGGATGTCAACGTCGGCTTCGAGCATGGTGACCTCACGATAGGCTACATACATAGGAAAACCAACTGTAAAACGGGTATCCTACTGGGCTAAGTCAGAATGCACTAACTGGTATTATCAAGGAGGCGGAAATTTGTTGCCAGATTTGCTAATAGTAAAGAAAAGCAATTTGCAAAATGGCACGAAATGGGCGCATTTTATATATCTTATAACGAATGGTGGGTGTATATGCTACCTTGAATATGTTACGCAGGGAATCATTAGTGATTATCTTGTTATCAGTGCACATTTTTGCATTTTTAATCCTTGCTCATTGGTTCAGCGATTTCCAATATCATGCTCACCTGGGCTTCGTACTCAAATGCGTCGCACGTTATTGTGACATCAAGGAAAAAAAATAGTGCAACGTCAAAAAGTTGGAGTAGTCTTGTGAGATATCTGCTTTTTTATATGGTCTTAATAACTGTCTAATCAAAGATGGAGACCAATGAAACTGTTACGTTCATTATTCATATGAGAGCAAAAATTGCTAATTTTACACTCAGCCTGATAAGTATATGTAGAGCTAAATGTTTTTTCTTGGTAAGAATCATGAAATGACTGAAAACTTGTAATTGAATATCTATTTCAATGTTGGAATCGTAACACTTGTAATTAATCTACTTCTGCGTGTTGTTTTAATACTTAATTTTTTACACAGAACCAACCTCCCATGGCTTCTTCAATAGCCTCTCTTGAGTTAACACCGTCCGCCCATGTAATGGAAAGGCCATCCCGTCCATAGATTTTGTAGCTAGCTTGGAAGAAATTCACCAAACTGCCTCCAGTCTCAGTCATCCGCAGTAACTCTGTTGCCTTCTCAGTTGTGATGTCATAGAAAACTCTGCTCCAATCAAAATCGTTCCGAATTTTTAATAGATCAACAGGATCAATGCTTGTCTGTCCCTCAGAAAGTGTCAACGTGTAGGTGTCTGACTGTTCTAGCAGCCATTTTAGGTACGATTCATTGTTAAAGGATTGCTATTTTGTTCAAGAAAAAAAAACACGTGAAGGTAAAAATTATATACTGTATATACGTACAGTATACTGTATTTAGCTCAGAGTCTATAACATCGACTATCATAATTCCATCAGGTGCCATAATACCGCCACCTCAAAAAAAAAAAAAACGTTAGTATAGAGGCCTTCCCAATCGTTTGAAGACAATCTTGAGAAGGTCTATATAACAACGGTTTTCGAGGTGGCGGTATAATGTCACCTGGTGGAATTATGCGAATGCTACATAAAGGTGTGAAAATGTCTTGTAAATGCCCTTTAACAAGACCTAAAATAGACACTTTTAGCAAAGAACGAAATGTTTACGTATATTATGCCATATAAAAGCATGATGTAAGTGAAACAAAAATCTTTATGAATTTGTCTACAGTAAATGTCCTGTATTTAAAGAGGAAAAAATTGTATCTGTCAGATGGAATGTAGCATGATTAATGTTTTATCTCATCTACAGTAGTTAACTCATGCATTTAGCCAACGCTGAGCTTATTATGTACACAATAAAGATAATTGTCATGATTGTAGATGTCATTTGAGTCTTATTGTAAAGGCTATTACCGGTATGACAGCTTCTGTAGTGTGAAAGGTCAACTTCACTGCTACGTCATGGTCAGCCGCCATGATGGCGGAAAGCCACTCTTCAAACGTGAGGTCATAACCGTTGTCGGTGGGCTTCGCCATGATTGGTTGGTTTTGGTTTCCTAGTATAACGTCTGCACCGATGATGTTTGACTTCCCTGTAAATAATGCAAAACCCTACTTAGTTGTTCTCATTTCCCATTGTATCATTTCAAAGAGTTCTGCTGTCATTGAATTGAACTTGGAAGATTTCAACCTTTGTAACGCAAGTTCACCTTAATCTTCGGGGAAACGGTTCTTTTTAAGAACTGGGGTATTACGTCGACGGACAGTGGTAACGGGAGGGGGCCATACTTCGACACCCGTTCTAAGTGGATGCGTATGGCTTTTGTCAATGTACATTTTACAGTGAACTCATCAAAAACAAGTTAAGATCTTGTATGCATCCATATAACTGTTATTGAAGCTGTACATATATATATTTCATTTAACAGTAGCGTTCCGCACTGTACTTGGACAGCGCACGAAACTTACCGCAGGTTTTCGGCTTGCGTCCTAGCAGAACGTTCCAACACAAAAAAGGGGTCCAAACTCCGACATAGTAAAAACCAGACCATCGCCGTGCATTTTTAAACAACTTATGCAAACAGAATAGCACTGAAAGTCTTCATTATAATTTTTTGTACCAAATATGGGTCATATTTTGTATTACGCGACTTATTCAAATACGGTGTATTAAAACGTTTACCTCTCACGGTGAGACCAACTTGCCGCAAAACGGCAGCGCATTGTTACGTTGGACTGTGATGGCATTTTCGCTTTTCGGCTTCCTTAATTGCCTTTTCATCCTGTCTTTCGGCAGCAGCAATTGCTACAGGCTTATCTAGTCGGTAGGGATCGATTTTTCTTGAATGTTTGTCGCTCTACGGACGGGTTGACTGAGTTCAACGTGTTGAGCATCGCTCGCCCGCCTTCGTGCGTGATAGTAAAATGGCGGGGCCCCGACTGCGGTGAACATTGTGGCATCATTTTAGCTCCGTTTATCCAACCCAGCTAAAGGCAGAACAGAACACAGGTATTATTTTTCGGAAGGCTAATAAACATCATTTCTATGTGTGGTGGTATTTTTTCACATGTCGTATTTTGCGAAGAATAATTCAAGAGTTTCCCGGGCCATGGTCTCGATACGTTCGCTCGTCAACTTGCACGGAAAGCGTCAAACTTGTGCAAGTTTTTCAATCGTTATCTGTGGGACTTGCTAACTTCGACACATACCCCGTCTTTGTAGTTATTTACAACAAGGTTTAGCCTACAGCTAGTGTACTTCTCATGTGCAGGCATCTATGCATTTCTCCGCAACAATGATTTTTAAAAACCTGTCGAACTTTGGACCCCTGTCGAAGTATGGCCCCCTCCCGTTATATTTTGAAAAAAAATGCAATATTCTTAAAAACATTGCAACTTAAAAACACCTTCCGTCGACTGATATTCCTAAATAGTCTGTTTTCATAAACAACGGATTTAGGTTACACCGCGGATAGAGATGAGCTAAATTTATAGATATACTTTTTCCACCGAAGTTAACTTAAATTCATAAACAAATATACATTTATCGCAAGATAGCATACTGCAATATGTACCAGTCTTTTTCGAGACCGCGATTATACCTTTCTACAGTGTATAACTAATGTACCGCAGAATCGTTTAAATGACATAAAAAATAAAGCACATTTTCCCATCCACACAGAAATTAAGTCTCGCAAGGCTTCTGTCAGTTTTTCCCGGCTGTTGGTCTCGTGAGACCACGTGAGAAGTAGGGCATCTCGCCGTTGGAGCGGGAAAAAGGACAGAAGGTTGACCTTTGACACGTGACGTTGCATAGCCTCAAGAAAATCATCTTCTTGCTGCGATGAGAAAAATAAAATGCACATGTCGGTATAAAGATTAACCACATATTGACAGGGGGCATCTGTATTGCATCACATACTTACAGGTGACTAATTCACATACTTGCTCTCCAAGCAAAGTTTAATGGGAAAATCGTAGGTTATCATTTTTCATATATGCCGTTTGTTTCTGATAGTCGACCCCACCAACCTCTGTTCCAGGTGGCAATCTCAAAAGACAAGGGGAGTAGTAGTTAGTGGGGTCGGCTGACGGAGATAAACCGCGTATAAGGAAAGAGGTCACGATTTTAATTTTCTTATCGACCTCTGCTTGGAGAGTGGAATCAAGTAATATTCAACAGGGCATTAATTTGTTAGATCATAAAATTTGGGAAGGTAAAGATGATTGGATGTATTACTACATAAATGTTACTCTTTAAGTTTTTAATTTCCTATCATCCCTTCACGTTAGAAATTTCTCACTTTTTCTATTACAACAAAATGTTTGTTTTAAAATACCTGTTTCGGAAGGTCGTAGTAAACCAGCTTGTGTGAGAAGGCATTGCGACATTTCACAAGGTCGTAGGATCTGTGTATGTCGAATACAGACGTCCATACGGTGATGGTATATCTGAAGATGCAGAAAATGAGACAAGCGTTACTCGAGCAGTAAGATTTTTTCACAGAATTTTATGGTAGGTCTTAGGAAGATGAAGGTCAAAGTTGATGATGGCCTCCTGGCGTCTATCCTTGGTACAGCAGCAGAACCTTTTAAAAAATCTTCTCCTCTGGACATGCTCAGGGTGTCGATCCTTTTCTAATGGCAAATACATTTTTATGTTAAGAATAAGTGATACAGGTTGTTGTTTCATTCGCTCCTTTTGTCACTTCTTTTGTTTGTAAACGACGACCGGTCACTGCTTAATTACACGACTGTCTTTTAAAAGCTTGGTTACTGAGATCAAGGAGGTTAATAAAGACCTCTGTATAATCCCCTTGCTGAGGTACATGGCCAAAATGTTTTTCTATCAAATTCTCTATCGAATAAAAAAAAATTAAAAAGACGTTTAACAATGTATCGTATATAATGTATACGTAGTCAGACAATGGTCTCTAAAGTTACCTCTTCTCATATTGACCCCCCCCCCCCCCCAAAAAAAAACACGATAGAAATAGAGATAATACCTGACCTGTCTGACTGACTCAGCAGCCATTCCAAGTTCTCTAGGGTCCCAGGCAAACTGAGCAAAGAGTTTCTGATGGGGAACGTGACGGGTTGTGTCAGGTCTCCGCAGTAGGAGTGCATCTCCTCCACCATCTGCCTCGTGTAGCCCTCGTTTTCTCGGTCGTAGTAGAATCCTGAAATTACACAAAGCATAACGGTTAAGGAAAGCTGCATCGTGGGAAGCTTGCAGTTGCACTGTGGGTAATTTAGAGTTGCATCATGGGAGATCTAGGTCAGCAGCAGCCATTTTCAGTATTCAGACCTTAAAAGCTCGGGGGGAATAAAAGAAATAAATTTCACGATGGTCAAATTTGGCCCAAAAGTTTCCATTCGAACGCAGAGTATCGGGTTACCGGAACTCCCGCGCGGTCCCCGCGGAGGGCTGACGGTGACTGAAACATCTTCTACAAGATCGTGATAGTTAGAAAAGCAACCTCTCGCACGTGTCTCGTTGCGATTAAATGAAAACTGGCAGGGTGTACACGTCAAATCTTACCGTTTACGTGTGCTGCACAGTTTTGTCTCAATGTTTTCTGAAATGTGCCTAGTTGGTTGGTTTAGAAAGGGTGTTTGGTGGACAAAAAAACAAATACCATATTTAGATCGGTCCTAAATTTGACTGAAAATCCAAATCTTTTATATCATATGAGTAATGATTATGAAATCAAACTTTCTGTCTTAGGGATTTTTCAACTTCTACTTAGAACTATTTTTATAGCCAAGATAAGGTCGAAAAATCATGTTTTTTACACTCAAAGGCTCGTAACTCAAAATTGCCTCCACATTCCAAAAATCCCTAAGACACAAACCTTGAGATATTAGTTGTCGACAATTTAAGTCCTGAAAGAGTTGATTTGCATGCGTTTTGTAAGCGATTTAAATACCATGTTTGGTCGTATGTCGAGCCTCACTGATAGTGACATAGAGTAATTGATACCGCCGTAAACAAGTGTTGTGATATTCAAGGTCACCAATAATGACGCCAGCAGCTTTCTTACATGTCACATATTCCAAACTTGGCGGTAGCAAAACTAAGATTGCCAGATAACGTTTTATATCTGCGAAAATGTTTTTTTTTCTTCTGACGCACGGTACCCGGGAGAACAAGGGTGTTTTCTGCATGTTTACTGTAACAACCTACGGATGACCGCGGTTGACCTCCAATAGAACGCCCGTTCTGTTCGATCACGTCAGCGTTCTATTCGATGGAACATGATTCGTGTTCTAAATCCCCACATAGAAGTCTGGAAATTTTGGGACCAAATTTTACCATCGTGTTTAATATCCGTACAGACCATTATGAGAAGAGCAAGGCTGCAATACTGTAAATGCATTTGATTTCGCGGAGATTCAATTTCGGGGCAGCGGGAAAAAGGACTGCTCGCGGTGGTTTTAAGTTCGCGGTCATGGAAAAATGTTCGCGGTAAATTTGCAACCTTAAAACCACGAACATAAAACCACCGCGAAAATTTCTTCATTTACAGTACTTGGAAAGTATCTTTGAATTTTGGGTGATTTATGTTGCAGATTGTGTAATTTAGCGCTGCAGCAGCCATGTTTGGAAGTGTAGGGGGTTGAATAAATAGAAAAAAAATCTCCCTGTGTCATTATATTCATGGAAAGCATCATTTACATTCTATTCTTAAAGGAGTTGGATTGATATTGAGAAATTTGTCTTCAAATCACCTGTTGTCCATCCAATTGAAAGAGTGCATTCTGGGAAAATCCGGTTGACCGTATCGATGAATTCCCGCGCGTTGACGCCCGGATTGACGGTGTTTGGTCCGCGCAGGATATCCGCGTTCAACCAGACGGGACGGTTTATAAGGTTTGATTTGTTCCTTAAAATCCTGTAGTAATTGAAAGAAATTCAGCTTATAGTAAAGGTAAGGTAAAGGTACATGTAGTCCTCTTTTAGGCCGAAGGAGCTCTGGGTCGTTATCTACTGTCTAAGGCAAGGTTTTGGGGAGTCGGAGCCCAACTCTATTCTTCCATCGTATTATACTTCCCAACTGACGTCAGGTGCCCATTTTTACAATCCACAGGGTGGAATAGGATAGTCATGTAAAATGACTTTCCAACGGCCTAAATATCAGTTTCTTTCGAACTCAGGACCCCTGGTTCCTGGGTCAAAAATCTTGCAGTTACGTTGCACGATACGTTGCACGATATTGAACATCGATTCGATTCATTCGATACATCGTCAATTTTTTTTTACATCTGACAATTTTAGAAATGAAATTCAAGAAAATGAACGATGGTGGTCCGATATGGTTAAAGCAAGGTTAATGGAAGACAGATGAAGCAGTAGACAGATGGAAAAGAACAGTTTAAACGAATTAAATCTCTATTCAAAAGCGACAAAATCGGAGCGTTGACAGATAAAAGTTAATCTTGCCCCGCAACTAATAAACTAGTTCACATGTCTCGTCTCTTTTATACAACAACAATCTGTAATAGCACTCACCTTAGAGATGGAGCAACTGATCCAATACTCTTGAAGTCTAACTTGAGTCCCTTACTGGACTCAAGTGCGGCGTCCAGCCATTCCTGAAAAGTGTTGTCACTGTCAGTCTGGGGAGGGTGCGCCATAACGGGAATGTCCGTCTGCGCATGCGTACCTTGTCCACGTAACAAGATGTCTGCCTCCAGCATGTGTACGTCACCTAAAGAGTTGGGGCATATTTTAGCTGAGAAATATGAAATATGTTCCATAAAGAACACATTAAAATGCATTGGTTGTTTGTTTATTTAGTTGTTCTTTGTCTGGTTTGTTGGTTGATCAGCTACAAGTGTACTTACTTGCTAATGCCTTTGCCAGCTGAGCCTTGCTATTGGCTCCGTGTGACCACGTGACCTGAATGGCGTCCTGCCTGTCAAACTTGAAATATTCCAAAGGGCTGCCGTCAGTCGGGAACTCGGCTGTGAAAAATAGAAATAACTTGATACACGCTTGCTTCTTTCAGTAGAATTCTTAATAAGTACCATTAGATTAATCAAATGGCATGGAAATATATCAAATCACCACTACGTTATGATCATCAGGTGAAATTGTATTTTTTTCCAGAACTTGCTTCAACAAGGCAAATATTAACGTTTTTATTAATAACATATCGCTAAAATCTCAATTGACCTTGGGTTAATTTACATTAAAAGATTGACCCCACTTACACACCTGTTGCACCCACGAAACGTTGCCTAGATGCTATATCCCGATCAAAAAATCTATCTCACCCAAATGGGGGGGGTGTGTGAAGCCTGGATATCAGACCCCAACTGATCTCAAGATAACTATCACACGATAGATATTTTGAGATCGGGTTGGGGTCTGTTATCCAGGCTAGAAGCTGTAGGGAAATTTCCTTAGGTGCATTGGCCCTGAAAGCCGTCTGGCATCCAGGCTAACCAAAAGCCCGTAGTCATCCGTAAGCTACTTGGTCTCTACAGAACTATATTGGCTATCTTGATTTCCTTTCATTGCCTTCTCATTTGTCATTCCTATAGCAAACAAAACAAGACTCTGTCGCTGGATGTTACCTTCCAGTCACAGAGTAATAAGCTAGAAATCTTCTTATAATGGTTTATAAGACATAGCTACGTAAGGGGTCTTACCGATCGTTACTGGGGGTACCAGGAAGTACACCATCAGTGCAATGGCGGCCACCAGCACCACGCCAATAACTGCAGCTATCGTCACGTATCTCGTCACCTTCTTCTGGTGTCTCTTACTCTTACCTTCAATCTCGACCTCCATTTTGTTTTGTTAGGACTGTTAGACAGTGGGACGTCCCGGCAACCTTTGACCCACAGGCATAAATGATTGTACAATCACCAAGGTCATCAAACGGTACGATGGGACCTCAGGCCCTGCCTGGTAGCAACTCAGGTCACCAACTCTAGTTAATGATTTACAGAATGCATGGCGTCTTGCCCAGGGACAAACCAAAAGTTTTTTTGTGGGGTACGAAGGCTAAGGCAGGTGATTATTTTACATCAGCAAGATTCTGGTTTGAATCCATTTGCTACCTTGCAAGCTGATTATCAGCAAGACTTCGAGGTTCGTTTACGGGCCACATTGATGGTCCTAACGATCATAAAAACTCAACACTTAAATGACAAAAGTTTTATTGCTGACAAAGGAATCAAGTACAAATACAGGTATCCGTATACGGAATATATAGTTACAGGATCATGATGATAGAAACCTTCTTTTTTGTATTTTCCCCATCGACGGTTTTGGCCAGATTCTGACATTGAATCTTGGAATTTTGACGATTCCCTGTCGTCAACTACTTAAGTAGGCATGATATAACGTTAGCTTTGATGATCCCTTCTAGGATGCAATACCGTCAATAACTACTAGTCGGCGCAATCAATACTACCGGAAGTCCCTGACATGCTAGTAAAGAGTACATAGGAAAACATTATGTTTAGTGACTCCTATGAATCATGTCAACTATTTACCATTTTTTCGTGATAATAATTACACTTCTACTAAATCGCAAGCCTTTCAGTATCTGCTATTAAGTACCAATTATTTTTAGTGAGTGATTGATTATGATCGTTAATTAGTATATCATGAGCCAATTGCACATGTTAATGTTAACAGTCCTCCGTCATGCCTTTGTATTTAAATATTTGGGCTGATGCCAGTACAATATATAGCCAATCACGCATCCTACATTAGACAGCGATACCCTTGACCAAGATAACGTTATATATCCATGGAGCCAAATGTATAAGCAGTGACTCACCAACATGGTGGGGAGGGGGGCATGTTTCTGCTAAATACTCTTCAAAATAAAACGCCAAGACTCACCCATTTTTCCTAATACTCCGACTAGTATCACTTATATTAGATTCTTGCAAGTATGTCCTCTTGCCAGTCACAACGACGATCTAACCTGTTGTTCAATAGGATAGGCTTCTATGTGAACCTTTGCGGTAAAGCCGCATATACATTGCACATGTAGGTCACATGAGGTCACATTTGCATGGGGTCAGATGCAAATTAACCGGACGGACTGGTTCATCGCAGTTGTTGGAAATCCTTAAAATTGCCAAATGTGACATGTTATAAAATATATAAATCTAATAAGTATGCAAATCTATACAGGACTATTTAAAAAAAAAGCAAACAAAAGGCGCATATTGTGTGGATTAAATTCTCTTTATTTTGTTTTTCATAGCACTGATTTAAGCAAGTTATTTCTATTACTCTGAGACAGAGTATCAGAGTATAATTAGAAATTATAATGTGTACGATTTAATGCTAAAATGACCCTTCTTGGCAAAGTCACGCGAGAGAATACAGATCTCGTGTAATCTCACGAGAGTACGCGAAATCTCGTGAGACTTAGACGAATCGCCAGACTTTGATGGACTGGATCTGCATGGCGACGTCATCGCCGTTCCAGGTGGGGTACCACTGGTTCTTGGCGTTCCAGAAGTCCCTCATGGCGCCCTCACGGGAGTTGTTGTTGCTCCAGGGTTTCGGGTACGGCTGGTTGGTGGCGTCGTCAGGGAAGTAGTAGTTGGTGCCGCCGACAGCAACGTTGAAGATCAGATAGAACTAGAGAGCAAAATGTAAATGGACATATCGATGAATGCAGGACATCCAGGTAATAACGTATGGTATTGTGCAAAGTATTTATATAAACTAAAAAAAAAGTATCTAAAGTGAGATGTTTTGCAACTTATTGTAATAAGCTCTTCGAATGCGCAGGTCAAAGGTAAAGGCCCCTGTGACATAAACAAAGCCGCTCTTTTTTTATCATGTAAACCAACTGCCGGAGGCCATGAATATGTGGATATGCTTGAAGCATGGTCGAAACAAGATCAGTTAATAGGCATGCGTAGTTGGGTTGTACAAAGGCTAAATCTGGCAAAAGTTTTTCAAGGTCTAAAGGACTAGTCTCTACTAGACTCCGGGTCGCTGGAAATCCGTAGAAATGGAACAGATAGAGGATTAAGCCGGTCAGAGGACTATAGCCGGCTAGGAAACAGCTTACTCCTCTAGCTATTTATTCCATTTCTACGGTTTTCCAGTCACCCGGAGTCTGGTAGAGACTATATAGAACGCGATAGAAGTGTGGTATGCAGACGTTACTGCACGGCAGGCATCCAAATTGATATTCCATCCAGTCATTCCTAAGGTATGCTGATCACAAATATCCGGCGTTGCAACACAAAAAGTACAGACTAAAAGCCAAACAAGCATATAAAATACATTATGACTCCATATATCGTGGAGGAAGATATGTACCTCTCGGTCGAATGGCGTCATCTTGCCGCCTCCAGCCCACGGGTTCTCGTACGCCGGCAGACCGAAGTTGCCCATGTCCCAGAAGTTGGTGGGAGGAGAGACCAGCAACACCTCTTGATCATCAACCTCAACCCTAAGAACATCATTATTCAGTTTACAATTTAGACATATGTAGAAGTGATGTGAATTTGGGAAACTTTTGTTTTAACCCGTGCCTCATTTCCGGGTATCCCTACACCTTGAATGTAAAGTAATTCCCTGACCTAGATTGACTTCTGAGGCGCTGTGTAAGCTAAGTTGCAACACCACGCACCGTGGATGATTAAAAAAAAATGTAGAATTTTCTTCAAAATTGGCTCCATTACTCGCAAGGTTTTCCTCTTTCTGCAAACAGAAGTCGTGTTTGTCTGAATTTTTTTTCCATGGGACTTATCCAAAGCAGCTCTAAAATGAGCAAATATGTGTCGTGCATTGCTTAAAAAAACATCGAAAAAAAGTAGTGCTAATGTCATAGACTATTATCACGTTTAAAACATGTGGAAGAACAAAAATGAAGAGTCTATTGTTCGGCACACCATATTCTGTGTGTTCAGTCATTTGTCCAACCTTCCTGACCACTTAGATTTCATGATGAAGGCAACTTTTTCGTCAAATTTTTATTCGCACGCTCGCATCAGATTTTGGGTTCCCAGAGGATGTCATCTGTATAATCAAAACAACTTGTCCTTATGACAAAAAAATGCTATTGAATGTTCTTACTTGAGATAGGTGTCGGTCCAAGTCAGCACCCACTTGTGGAAGTCAGTCCCATAAGTACCGGAGCTGGTGTGCCTGTCAAAGCGAATGCATCCCGTATGATTATTATGGCTTTGTGGCGAAACGACTTACTTTGTGGAGAATCAACTTTAGGCTGGCGAACTGACATTGTGGCGAAACGATCTGTAACCAATTATGACATTGAGTAAAGCTTTTTCCAAGTCAATGACAAACACATACTCAATGAAAATGTTTTCTAAAGCACAACAAGAACGAGATGATAGCGTATATAGCACTTATTTTTTCACAATTGAACTCGTTCACAATACCGAGTACGCTTGCGTGCTATCGGGAGTTGTGGGTGATATGTCAAAGGTTAAAGCCCCCGAGAAATAAGCAAAGCACACAAGGATCTTGTTATGACAGTCAAGACAATAGTGGGCACGAGAACTGTTTACAGATCTGAGGCCTTCAGCTTTGACTTTTTACCCACAAGTCCTGTTGCCCCGCATGCGTACTCGGAAATGTGGGTGACCTTATATATAGCAACCCACTGGCAGGGCAGTCTCTACTTTAGCCATTCACAACCAAATCAGTGAATGGCGATAGATAATATTATAGTTTTTTTGAAGTTATACTAATTAGCTTCATGTAAACTGTCTCGCAAATATATAGAGGTTAATACTTCGATGCGGTTGTCTGCTGGAAGCCATTGTATGGCCATCTTGGTCCCCAGTGCAGGGTTGACCCCATATCGTCAACTCCGATGGATCCACCCCAGGATCCGTACAGGTTCCGGTTTCCTGTGTGAAGAAAACACGCACAACACGATTGTTTTGTAGTCTGAATAGTCTCCAAGCAGATTTACCAGTGGCATAAGATACAATGTAGTATCAAAGCTCGCCAAGGGATATAGCTTGCCATAGGGAGTCAAACACACTCCTAGGCCGGCTTCACTCTTCTGGCAGTTTTTGATACTATCTTATGCTACTGTAGGGTCTACATGGAGATTATAGTCTGACGAAATCGAGCTTCTAGCAGCTCTTCGACTGGTCAGTTCCCTAGACGTTTGATGGCTAATGTCTCTGAGTAAGAACATCATAATCCTGTTGATTTATGCGTATATGTATATGTGTTAACATTGGCCAATTAGCGGACTGAATAAAAATGGCTTTTACCATGGTAATGAATGGTTGCCATAATGAAAGAGAACCATTGGCTCTTATTAGATGGTTGTTCATGGCAAATGTTATCTGCATTCTGTTATCTGTCACGCAAATCCACACAATAGACGAGACAAGAACAACTTAGGTACTGTCACCTTTGAATGATTAACCACAATCCCTGTTGCTGCATATGTGTAACCAGAACTGTGAGTGTACCTAATAATATCTAACTTACCCCTGGATTCCATGATGTCGATTTCACCGGATGCTGGCCAACCACCGTATACGTTATCTCTTGGAAGCAGCCAGATTGCTAAACGAATGAGGAGGCAAATGAAAAAATAGTAAGCAATCAAATTCTATCGAACCCTTAAATCTCCTTGATTCTATTGAGTCGGTGAGCACTCCTTGCGTCATCACATGTCACGTGGCGCTATGTCGGGGAAGGTCTCGGAACAACGTCTCATTAAAAGTAAAAATGTGTTTTTGTAGTCCTATGTAGACCTATACTTTGTCACAATTGGGAAAAGGTGCCCTGTCCGGCAGTTCACGGGCTCCACGCGGCCCCATGGGTCACCCTAAGGCTAGTTTTGGGCACGACCGGCCCCCGGGTTGATTTTAAGTCGGAGTTATAATCAACCAGGGACCCGGTGACAATTTGACGTCATGACCAACCCATAAGCACACATGCACAGAGGGCCGGGGTACCCCAGTGGTATCCGGCATTCCACCGGGACAAATTTGAGGCTTCAGGTTCCGACCGGGCATCAGTGCAAATGTGCACAAGTACAAGTGAAGGCTATCATTATCTGTCAATATATGCAGCATAGTAGATAAAATGAAAAGTCTCACCGGGCCAAATCCAGTCTCCAGTCGGCAACTTAGCCCAGACCTCGACCTTTCCGTACTTGAAGGCGAAACTCTCCACAGTGGTGACCCTGGCGGACTGGATGGGTGGGAGGGGGGCGTTGTTGGAACCCTGTAGGAAACATGCCCGGCCCTGGGGGAAGTCCGAGGTGCAGTCACCGTACGCTGCAAAGGATTATGATCAAACCCGTGAATGAACCCAGTATACGTCGATGAAGATTAGACATCCATGTATTAGATACAGTCGTATGGTCGCAATATGCAGTGTTTCTGTATCTACGGGACCGGAAATCGTGTGGCCCTGGCCGCGTTGTACAGGTGCCCTCTATAGACTATTTCTTAATGCTTAGGTCAATGGCAAGATTTTTAGGGATCGACAAAAAGTGAGCGCAATGGCCAAATGATCGCTATGCAACGGTGGCCGCTTATGTATGTTTGACTGCACGCCAAAAAACAGTTAATCAAACCACTGGATTTCACTGAGGAATAACAACGGATGTTGTTTGAAACGTATGACCGTTTCCAAAATCATATCCAGTTGCTTGAGTAATTGCATTTTGGCGAATCTCAGTATAGTTGTTGGGCAAAGATTTACGTTTAGGACGGCATTTGTGACGCTACTGTAGCGCCCATATGATTATTGTGACAAAAAGTCACCGAAACGCCGGCTGTTGTATAGCTCACTGGCTGTCAATATATTTTTCAAACCGTTTACAATGTCTACAATTACCACACAAAACATGGCTTTTACTATATATTAGGGACCAGGTATTGAAAAAAAAGCTCTCTTCCTTTTCTTATGGTGCCTCTTCTTGTTAAATCTGATGCTGTAATCAAATCTTATTACTTCTTCGTATAATATATGGAACAGGAAGTGACGTACTTTGTCCGTAAACGGAAGTGACACCATTTCCGCCACATTCCTTCCCGCTATCGCCCGGGCAGGATATGTGACACCCGTGGCCGGCACCAAACCTATGAGATGAGATGCGAAGATAAATAAGTAGATGATAATATGCCATCTGGCTCGCCCCTGAGGCGTCGCCAAAAACTCTTGGAAACATCACAGCATGCAGGAACAAGGTTGCTTCCGCCATGGAGTTCAAACAAGGGGGTGTGGCTACTAAGGCTGATGGGAAGGATTAGGCGTGCCTCACCAAAATGGCGCCCGCCAGAACTTGGAGCAATGACGTGCTGAAGAACCCCGGGGACTGTGCGTTTATTCAGCCGTGTGCCGACACATGGAAGGTGCGTATGTACAGGGGATAAAACAGTGTTTCATTCGGTATGCTATATGTACTGTGTTAAGTGCCGATCGCTCTTCTTTCACGTGTTGTATCTTTAGGTTATAGCTATATACTACATTTTTTACCATTTCGAAAGTCCTAAATGGTTACGGTAATATATAGCTGTCTTTGAATATAATCCTTTGTCAGAACTCAATAGACTCTACTTACACAGAAAATTTGAAGTCAATCGGCCAAGGCGATCTTGAGAAAATGATTTTTGAAGTTGACATCATGTGTAGTTGCCCCCCTCCCCACTATTCAGAAGTGTGATAACTTTGCATGTCACAGGGATGTGATCATCTAATGTAAACCTTACAAAGGTAGTTTGTATCATTAGTAGATATATTTGTGCAGCATATGACGGAATATGAAGCAAATTTATGCTTTTGATGAAGAAATAAAAACACTGGAAGTTGACCTTCAATTGACCTTCTGTATGACTGACACCCAGCCACATTCAAAAATTCCCCGGAAATAAAACAAGAAATCTTTTTAAAAAAGCTGTGCCTTGCCGCGTATTTTATGTTATTTTGGTAAGTTAGACTAGATTCTACGCTTAAAAATCCCGAGTTCCACATGTCGCCCCCCCCCTCATTATCATAATTTATGTCAGATGAATTATTGGCACATTAAACAGGTTTTGTAAAACTTTTTGACCCACAATGAATATGCATTATTTTTTATTACAAACTAAGTTCCTTCTGATGCAATTTGTGATATATATTTATATAAACATGGTGAGTTAAAGCGTAGATTTATTACGCTGGACCACATACAGTAACATGCGTCTAGAAGAGCGTTTTAATACTCGCCTGGAATGTACCATTGTCTAACTAAGCCATGAAACTCGGCACGTTGATCACTTCATTGTGACAATGTGTTTTTGCCCGTATGTGGTTCGAAAGTCGGTCGAACTCTGGGCTTTGATGAGTTGATCTATTGGTTTGAAAGTCGGTTGAACTCTGGGCTTATTGAGTTGATCTAATGGTTTGCAAGTCGGTTGAACTCTGGGCTTTAATGAGTTGATCTAAAACTGCAGAATCTAGTTGCAGCATTGTGGTTTACTTCTGCCCCCCGCCCATTGCGTTGACTGGGCTGAGAGGGGCAGAGGTGGTTCATCCATTGTGGGGCGTTCGCCCTGTTTCGCATCTGCAAAATCTAGTTGCAGCATTGTAGTTTCTGCTGTCCCCCGCCCATTATATAGACTGGGCTGAGAGGGGGCAGAGGTCATCCATTGTAGGACGCTGCTCTGTTTTGCATTTCAAGGGTTGAGACAGACAGTGGTGTCCATTTTGTCTGAGTGGAAATTTCCACTTGGGCTTGCTCCTTGGCAAATTTAGCAATTTAGTTTGAGAACCAGTAGCGCCCGGAGAGGCTGCCTAGTTTATTGGTTCGTACTTGGTTGTTCTTTAAGCGTGTCAGTTTGGTTACACGCCTTCAGTTACGTTACGTTTTCAACCCTTGCTGCCCGTGGAGGCTGTCTGATTTACAGGTAGTGTTTTTCAGGGTCTCTGGCAGCTCTGTCTGCTCATATTTTGGTTCCTTTTTAGTTTTATTTGGTTCTAGTTAAAGCTGCATTATGAAGCGTCCTCTTTCAATAAAAGTTGCCGTGTACCGTGATCGGTTAACGTATGAACAAGTGTTTACTTTGCTGAGCGAGGTTTCGGCTCCCATGAGCAGCATTCAGGCTGTTCAGTCTCTGGGACCAAACTCATTCGACGTGTCATTTTCCTCGGTACACGAGCGTACATTGTATGCGGGGAAACTGTCTGGTTTAGACGCCGTGGATGTGTCATCTTACGCGGCGGCGGAGATAATTGTCACGGCCACAAGAATTCCGTATGAGCTCGATGACAACTATGTCAGGAACTGGTTAAATCAATACTGTGCCGTCATCACGTCCCGTATGGTAACATACCGGGACAGACCGACCATCAAAAATGGGAACCGGCAATACAAAGTAGTTTTAAAGCCGGGATGCAATATCCCATCAGCATGGAAAATGTATGACGGGAGGATGGTTTTCTTTAGGTATGTGGGGCAGCCCCGTACCTGCTTGAGATGCAACCAGGAAGGGCATGAGTCGGCAAATTGTGCAGTAACATTTTGCAACAAATGCCAGTCCATTGGGCATTTGGCCATGGATTGTACCAACGATGTTGTGTGCCTCAGTTGCAGGGCAGAGGGACATACGGCTCGCCGTTGTCCCCTGTCCTTCGCAAACAGGATTAAGATGGGAGCCAGTTGGGCTAAGAGCCAAGAGCTCCCGGCAGGTGTGAGTCAGGTCCGTGAACACCATGATGGAGGGGTTCCTCAGGCTGCAAATAAGCCTGATCGGTCGGAACTGGCCCATGTTTCTGACGCAGAGTCTGGTGTATCTGATCCTGTTTCGCCTCCAGGTCACCCTGGCAGTGTGGACCCGGGTACTTCTTCGGCTGTGAAGTCGGATGTTTCTTCTCCGGTCGCGGAGTCGGAGGCTTCTCCTCCGGTCGCGGTGGTTGAGCCGTCTGAGGACGTGCTGTCGGAGGCCGCTCCTTCGCTGACCAAGTTTTCTCCGGTCGCGGTGGTTGAGCCGTCTGAGGACTTGCTGTCGGGGGCCGCTCCTTCTCTGACCAAGTTTTCTCCGGTCGCGGTGGTTGAGCCGTCTGAGGACGTGCTGTCGGAGGCCGCTCCTTCTCTGGCCAAGCCTGGCCTTTCTTCCTCTTCTAGCGAGCAGGTACCCTCAACATCTGCTGCTCCGGTACCGGCCCCTCGCGCCCGGTCCCAGAGAAGGAGGCGTAAGGCGGCCAGTCCAATCCGACCTGTTACTCGTCGGTACATGTGTCAGGGTTGTGAGTTGGATTACACAATCACTCTGGAGGTGGTGTCTTGTCATCAGTGCAAGGCAGACATAACTCCAGAATCTGCTCTCCTTGCTTTCTGTGAGGGCCCAGTTTGTCAAAGCGATAATCGCCTCTTTCTTTGTCAGAGCTGCCATGATGGCAACTCTGATATTGCTGACAAAGATTCCAGGAAAAGGTGTAGGGGCGATTCCAGTGAGGGATCTGCCTCTGCAAAGACTTTGTCGAAAGGGAAAAAGATTCGTAAGGAGCCGGATTCCGACTCCAGTCTTGTTATCGAGGAGTTTCCCTCGGAGAGTCTTCGTTCTGTGGACGGTAACGAGTCTGACTCTACTGTTGGCTCCAGAAGCCTCATCATTGATGAGGATACTTCGGATGCCTCTCAGGCTCCAAGTCCCGATTTGGTAGCAAAGGCGAGAGCCATTGTCATCTCCTCTGACTTGTACAAGAATAAGGCTGTCTTTGTGTGCAACCAGTTTATTTCTCATGGTTGTGACGAACTCTTGCATAGTTTTAGGTCTTTGAAATCCCACCTTGCAAAGGCGCATGGCATCTCCGGGGACGTTGTGCCTTGTAAGGTTGGTAATTGTTCGAGGTTTTTTAAAACCACGATGTTATGTCTCAAGCACCTCTACAATGTCCACCCCCAATTTGTTAACCGAATTGGTGTGGAAGGAATTGATGATCTGTACCACTAATTCCTCACATTCCGATGTTGTTTGACATTCCTTCTCTATGTAGCCTCATGGTTCTTATTGCTACACTCAATGTCTGTGGGCTCCGTAGTCCGCAGAAGAGGAGGCAGGTTTTCGGCTTTTGCCGTCAACATAAATTTGACGTTGTTTGCCTCCAAGAGTGCCATGTTTCGTCAACATCTGAAGCGGTGCTCTGGGAGAAGGAATGGGGAGGCCAAGCGTTTTGGGCATTGGGCTCCTCCCAATCTAGAGGTGTGGGTATTTTACTCTCTCCATCTTTCAATTTTGATGTGGTTAAAAAGTCTTGTGACGATAGTGGGCGTGTTGTCTGTGTCGTCTTGTCCGATGGTGTGCGTAATTTCAAAGTTTGTAACATGTATGCTCCTAACATTTCTGCGGAGCGTACTGGATTTTTTAAAAATTTGTATAAGTTTCTGTCGGGGGCTGAGCCCCTTATTTTGTGCGGTGATTTTAACTGCGTTGAAGATGTTGATATTGATAAGAGGGGCGGGAACCCGGCTCATGGTAGTGGCGGTTCCACCATTTTAAAAGACATTTGCGCCGATTTTAATGTGCATGACTCTTGGAGACATGAGAATCCTTCTAAAAAGGTCTTCACTTGGAGACAGCCGACCAAAGGTATTGCCTGTCGGCTGGACCGATTTTATTCGTCTAAATGCCTCGTCGTTTCAAACTACTGTTTTTTACCCGCATATTTTACAGACCATGACTGTGTGTCCTTGTCAATTTTACCGGATGTGAAGAAGAAGCCTGGCTTGTGGAAATGTAATGTCTCGATTTTAAAAAGAGACAAAGTTTTAAATGATTTTAAACTCGCTTTTAACAATTGGAAGACTTTGAAACCAGGTTTTCCTTCTTTGCGAGCCTGGTGGGACGATGTAAAGGCTAGAACTCGCTCTCTCTTGATCAGAATTTCTTGTGAACTGGCTAGGGAGAGACGGGAGTCCATGTTTACCTTGAATAATGAACTTGTCGATCTCACCAACAAGATGAACGACGGGGCCTCCTCGGCGGACATCTTGCGTAGGTATGAATGTACTAAGTCTTCCTTGTCCGAGTTGTCCGCTGAGGAGGCTCGCGGTGCTTTTGTTCGGTCCAGGGTCAAGCAATTTGTCGAGGGGGAAAAATGTACCTCGTATTTTGTAAGCCAGGCCTCTTCCCGAAGTAGGCAGCGACGCATTTCTTCGGTCAGAGATTCTACTGGACGTGTTGTCCAAGATGACGAGGAGATTTTAGATGTTTTTAAGCTATTTTATGAAGACCTTTTTAGTGCTGAGCCTATTGATAAGTGTGAGGCGAATAACCTTTGTAACAATTTAGAAGGGTCTTTGGATCCTGATGAAGTCTCTTCATTAGAAGGTCCTCTTTCATTGGATGAGCTTTGGGCTGCATTGCGCAGTATGGAGAATAATAAGTCCCCTGGCAGTGACGGTCTCCCGAAGGAATTTTATGTCGCTTTCTGGGACGTCATTGCCGGGGATCTCCTCTCAGTTTTTGAGGAAGTTTTCTCTTCTGGCGAGCTCTCTCAGAGCCAGAGTTTTGGTGTTATTACTCTCCTTCCAAAAAAAGGGGACCCTCTGGACCCGAAGAACCGTCGCCCCATCTCTTTGTTAAATTGCGATTATAAGATTCTTGCAAAGGTCCTTAACAATAGGCTGAAGATGGTTGCCGCCTCGGTCATCAGTCCTGACCAGACATGCGGTATACCAGGCCGGTCGATACAATGTAACCTACTTTTGATGAGAGATATCGTTACATATGTTAATATGAATAACTTTGACTGTGCGATCATTTCTCTGGATCAGGCCAAGGCCTTTGATAGAGTGAATATTGATTTTCTTCACTTGACTCTTGCGAAGATGGGTTTTGGCCCGGTTTTTCGCAAATGGGTTGCTATATTGTACCACAACATTACCAGTGCTGTTTCCGTCAATGGGTCGCTATCATCTTCTTTTTCTCTCTCAAGAGGTGTTCGGCAGGGGTGCCCTATGTCACCCCTGCTGTACGCAATTTCTTTGGAGCCATTTGCCGCTACAGTAAGGGCCGACGCTGCGATTCACGGCCTCAGGTTGCCTGGTGGCCGTGAAGTTAAGATCTCGCAGTATGCGGACGATAACTCGGCTATTGTTACAACCGATGAGTCGATCCGCCGGCTCTTTGCTGTTATTGACATGTATAACAGAGGTTCCGGGTCTCTTTTAAATCTTGACAAATGTATGGGTCTCTGGCTAGGTAGTTGGAGGAAAAGACTCGATTGTCCGAAGAATTTTAAATGGACATCTGTATCCATACGTTTATTGGGAGGTACTTTTGGAAGTGTTAATATGCCTTTAGTCAACTGGAGGGAGAGGCAAGCTAAGTTTGAAGCGGTTCTGCGAAGGTGGGACAGCTTCTCTTTATCCTTCGCTGGCAAGGTTGTCGTCGTTAATAACCTTGCTTTATCTACTTTGTGGTATATTGCTCCTGTATTTTCTCCTCCCGAGTCAGTCGTCAAGGACATTACGAGAGCCGTCTTTAAGTTTTTCTGGAGTTCTCGTGCAGAAATGGTCTCTAGACAGACAGTTATGCTACCTTTGGACAAAGGTGGATGGGATCTCATTGATTTTGGAGTGAAGGCCAATTGTTTTTATTGTCGGCCGTTTACCAGTATTCTTGACCGGCCGGACCTTCCATGGGTCCAGTTGGCAAAATATTGGCTGGGTTTTTTTGCCCGTCGTTTTGAACCATCATCGTGGTCTAACAGTTCCCCCCACTCTCCTGAGGCTCCACCTCACTATTCTTTGATGCGGAAGCTCACCTTGGAATTTGTTAATGCTTCTGCTTCGAAGACTTGGGACAAGACATGCACCGTGCAGTCTTTGTACAAAGCTGCCATTTTAGCTCGTTCTCATACCCCTTCCGCTTGTTTTTTAGAGCGGGGTGTTGATTGGTCACTTGTTTTTTCAACGGTGCATAACACTCTCCTTGAGAATAACCTAAAGGAGCTTTCCTGGAAGGTCGCACATGGGGCTCTCAAAACCAACTACTTGACTTGTTCGATTTGGCACAGAACTCCTTCCCCTCTTTGTCCGAGGAGAAACTGTAGAGCTACGGAGACCGTTACCCATGCCATCTGGTCTTGTGGCGAGGTGCTCCTGACCTGGACTTGGGTCGAAGGATTCATTAGGCGATGGGTGGTCTCTAGTTTTCGTGTTTCTCGTGCGGTCGCTCTCTATGGTGTTATGTCGTCTACCCTGAAGAAGTGTAAGAGAGATGTCTGCACCTACATTTTGGCCGTCGCTCGGTCTAAGATTTGGTGGTCCAGGTGTCAGGCTCTCTTTGACAATAATTTCGTATCTCACATTGAGCTGGTGTCTCTAATCAAGGAGGCTCTTAGGTTTAAACTCAAGGTGGAGTTTGTTCGACTTGGTTCTGAAAGTTTCTTGGCTGAGTGGTGCCAATCTGTTAGATGGGCAAGTGTGCGGACGGGAGTTTTGGTTCTACGTTTTTAGAGTCCTTGTCGTAGTAGTCTTTGTTTGGTGCTACAGTCTGTCTTTGCTATTGGTGGATTGTCTGTTAGATGTTCAGTGTGTGTGGTCAGTCCTTCACTATGGTGTTCTCCTTCTACTCTCTAGTCCTCTTTATAATTTCCAGTTTGCTTTGATGTGTCGTTTCTTGGCAGAAGGGTGGGCGGGTGCAAGTCTGCCTCGGGTGGAATGGCACATCCTTTTTCTTTGTTTCCATTCATGAGTTGTTTCTTCTTATATTATGATGGTTTTCAGTTTGGTCTCTGTCTGTATTACTAAAACTGTTTGTATACCCAAAATAACAAAGGGCCTTTGGAAGGGGCTTTGGAAGGGCTGGGTTAAAAGGTCCGTCCATTGATCCATGGAAAAAAGCTGGCGTAAAGCCTTGCCTGGCGGCAAGGCAAAAAACTTGTTTGATTGCAAAAAAATAGCAAGAATCAATAGTACGTATATGTCTCCAACATATATTGGAATATCAAGTCCATCCATACTTTTGATGAAGAAAAATACTCATCCAAAGTTGACCTATATTTGACCTCTTCTGTCACTCTTACCCAGCCACATTCCAAAAATCCCCGGAAATACAAAAACTTGTCTGATTGCGAAAAAAATAGCAATAATCAATAGTACGTATATGCCTCCAACATATATTGGAATATCAAGTCCATCCATACTTCTGATGAAGAAAAATACTCATCCAAAGTTGACCTTCAATTGACCTCTTCTGTCATTCACACCCAGTCACTTTCAGAAAATAGACGGAAATACAAAAACTTCTCTGATTTCGAAAAAAATAGCAAGAATCAATAGTACGTATATGTCTCCAACATATGTTGGAATATCAAGTCAATCCATGGTTTTGATGAAAAAATATAGCCTTTGGAACTTGATGTAAATTTCAGCTGTTACGTTACTGACACCTAGGTCCATTCCAAAATTCCCCGGAAATATAAGATCATGTCTGATTTTCTGGAAACTAGTAAGAATCAATAGTACATATATTTCTCCAACATATATGGGAATATCAAGTCAATCCATGGTTTCGATGAAAAAATATAGCCTTTGGAACTTGAGGTGAATTTCAGCTGTTACATTACTGACACCTAGGTCCATTCCAAAATTGCCCGGAAATATAAGATCATGTCTGATTTTTCAAAAACTAGTAATAATCAATAGTACATATATCTTTCCAATATATGTAGGAATATGAAGTGAACCCATGCTTTTGATTAAGCAATATACTCATTGCAAGTTGACCCAAATTTTGGTTGTATTCTTGCTTACAGTGAGCCTTTTCAGAAATGCCCTGGACTCAGAAAAACATCTTTGATTTTTTTCAAAAACTAGTAATAGTCAACAGTAATTTTGTATGTCTGAAACTTATGAGAGAATATCAAGTGCATCCTTGCTTCTCACTAAGAAATATAGAGTTTGAAAGTACAAGTAAACATGCTGGCTGTATTAATTTGAAAGTGGTAACTTCAGTATTCCATGGCTGAGTGTTATATGCTACTTGATTGCCTCAAGCAATAGAAGTCATTACATTTAGAATTTCCCTTTTCTTCCTTATATTTGAGGTGATTGAGGAAATACGTGCTTTTGATCAAGAAATATAGACTTAAGTTAATTAATGTATTTTAGTTGGTCAACCAACATACATATGGAAGTCATCCTGAAAGGAAACAATATGACATTGTATACTAGTAGGTCATTAGTACTCGTATCTTCACTATAGTATGCAGAAAGACACTTACTCAGATAAATATCAACTCATTTTTTTTTAATGAAGAAAATTAGACTCTGATTCTTACTCACTGGGACAGTACATGAAACTTGAGCATATTTGTTATGTGCTGCATATTCACTTGAGTGCATAATAGCTTTACTTACAGATTGATTTTTTTGCTATAACAGTATAAGGCTAAAGGAGTAAAATATTGTTAAGCACTTAAGTAATTAATAACTTGCAGATTTCTGATTTTATAACAGCTGTCTGCATACCCTGCCCCCCTCCCCCTCACACATAGATTACATGTATCTGGCTATTCAAGTGACCCACACCGTATCAAAGTACTCTATCAGTAGAATTGAAGAGTATGATAGTTCAATGAATTCCTTGTTAACTTTCCACTGTGAAATGTTTTCTGTTTTTTTCAGATGGTGTCCGCTCAGCAGTGGAAATAAAATGAACACTGAAGACTTTTAGTTCTGACATATGATGATGTACCTTGAACTACCTTCCTAACAAAGGAGTTGAATGCAACCATAGGCATATTTATAGTTAATTGTATTTTGAGAATATCATGGTATTTTATACAGAGTTTTGGATTTTCAATGCAGTGATTTGTAAAGTTGTTTCATGTACAGTGAAGAAGAAGAAGAGTATACAGTGTATATGTCCTTATTACAAATTGTAAATGGGTAATGTTTGCAGTGGTTTTATGTTCATGTGTTTTTTTGCAGTGATAAACTAACTGAAGGCTTGAAGTGATAGCAAATATTTGGCCTTTGATAGTAAAACCCTGCATGGAAGTTTCAACCGCGAACTTAAAACCACTGCCAACACTCCATTTTCTCCCTTTCACAGTAGTACATGTTTTAAAATAATCCCTTATCAAGCTTTGTAATTGATGATTTCAGAACTTTTTAATTATGTTTAGCTTCCTTTTTAGAGTTGACTATGATAAATAACTGACTGCCTATATGCTTGAGGGAGAAGAAGGATTTATAATAATAGTACTAATGATAAGTATCAAAAGTTCTTGGAAATTATTGCCTGAGGGCTAATTACAAGTGAGAAAAATGACGAACAAACAATGGTAAACAGTACAGTAAGTGACCACTCTAGTCTAAAGTCTAACTCTAAGATGTTACTTATTCATAACCAATGCTATTCATTTATTCTTATATATAGTACAATGAAGCACTACTTTGCCAGTGTTTTGAAAGTTGTCAAATTGAAAGTCATTGATATTTTGTGTTTGTTGGTTTTAACAATGATATACTGAAACAGTAATGGTATCTTTGGCAATAGGAATTCTATTCATGAGCATTTCCTGTAATAGAATGCTGTTTCATTGAGTAAAACAATGTTGGGTTATGTGTGAAATATAGACCAACTTTACACGGTGTAGTGTAACATGGATAGAATGTATGAAATGAGCCTTCCCTACAGTATGTAGATATATTTTCCACATCAACAGCTGTTGGTACTTTGCTATGATAGTGCTTGTGTGAGCTTGTCACAGCTACATGTATGCCCAATAAGAAATAACCAGCTTTTGGCAATTTTTCCATGTGTTTTTCTTATTGCAGATTAAAAAGTGAACCAAAAGTCTGTATCTGATTTGCATCCTGTTTTGCACTGATTATGGTCATGCAACAGTAATAGAAATGCTTTGAAGATGCATGTTAATGTTGATACAGCCAAATTTTCCCAGCTAAAACAAACCTTAGCCAAATCCTACAGGCTAACCCTAACCTAGCAATAAAGGAATCCAATATTATATAAGGAACATTTGGCCTGTATTTCTGTTTGACTTTTATTTTTGTACATGAATTAATGTTCAACAATTGCAGCTGTGTCTTTTGTAGTTAAGTATAACAAATCCAAGTTGTTGATTACTTGATAATTTCTTGGAAATAACAATTTGACTTGGTGAGAAATATACATCAGCATCTTGCTGTCTGGTGCAGCATACTGTGTTGTCTTTAAATTCAAATAAAGTTAAATTTAAAGAGATATACTTTCACCAAAAAAGTTAACAAATACAAAGTTTTCTTCTGATAAATTCTGAAAAAAATTACTTTTCTTCTTCTCTGCTTTGAATTGTCCTTTGTATGGCAAAGCCCCTTGAAGATCTATGTCATCTGTGACTCCAAAATTAATGGTATTTCATTTTGTTGAAGGTTCATATTTCAAAGTTTTCCATAGCATAAAAGCTTCCAAACCTATTGGTATCGTTTAAAGTTTGTCTGACTTCGACTATATGGCGATCCTGCACCCCGAAGATCAGTAGATCTAGTTGGATATCATGTTTATCGCTAGTCAAGGACTCCCCGGTTTCAATATACCGCGCGTACCACTTCCGGGTACCCGTCATCCTTAGCGAAAACCATGAGTCGAGCCTCGTTTCCGTGAGCCGGTCTGTCGCCACACCCCCTTGATTGATTCCATGGTTTGGTATTATCTCATGCCATTGTAGGATCTGCTTGGAGATTAATGATTTTCAGTGACGAACTTTGCATGACACAACCTAAGGTCCTTAGGTTTGTCCATAGGCGGTCGGCCAAGGAATTGTCTTTGATTCGCCCGTACACCGCGTACCGTATCGCTGAGCATTGCCGGGGTTGGGGATTACCCGAAGGTCGGGGAAGTCGGCGAAGCCGACCAATCGGCGCAGGAGTTTTTCCACCCGAAGGTCGGCTAAGCCGACCAATCGGCGTAGCCGATTTAGAGCGCGGCGAAGCCGCGCGGCGAGCAAAGTTAGGGGAAAGGCGGCGCAAAGGATGACGGGAAATACTCGCACTAAGAAGATAGTAATCTTTGACGGGAGCATCTGAGGAGGCATTTCCGGATTGGCGGTACACGGCGGACTACCGTGGCAGACAGCGCGCGGCGGGGTTCCTGTTACTCAACAAAAAACACAAAATCTCCGACCTTCCGAAGCTGTTCCCACAGCGACATTCTGTCCCCTTCAGCCCGAAGTACTCGTAACCTCCGTTAGCGCAGTGCGTCACACATTTCCCAGGGTTCATGTCGCCAGCTGTCAGTAGACTGTTCGTCAGGTCCTGGTCTCCGCCGTCGTTGAAACATCCGACGTAGTTGTAACCGTCTGAAAAAGAAGTGCCGTGTTTAGAGCTACTTTCAAGTAGATACTGTAAGATTAAGTTCAACACTTCTTCCTACACATCTTTAATGCCAATGCGACATGTATCTTTATGTTTTTGCTCCGTTTCTTCTTCTTCTTCTCCTGTTCCAAGCAAATAAGCTTTAAGGTTGATGGCCCGAACCAGCCGCCTGTCAAAATGATTAAGTAGCAGGCAGATTGCTTGTTGTAATCTGATACATCACGTAGCATGTGGCAGGACAGAGCCAGGGAGCTGGTCATTATACATATGGATGTGTTTGAGTAAGAACAAACAGAGCAGTAGTTTTAAGACTATACCAAGCTAAAGTAAACATTAACCTTTCTAATAGAAATAATTATCATCATTTTTTTTTACAACTTACGCCAAAAGTCGATGTAACCAGAAGTCATGAAGTTCTCTCCGTAGTGTTCCGAAGCCAGGGTCTGACGTAAGAAGAGACGTGAACGTGAACATGATGATATCTAGCGTCCGCCATCTTGGTGGGTTAAAGAAGCAATTTTTTCTTTACCTCGTCGTACTTCCTTTTTATTATTTCTTAAAGCCCTTTTACCGTTTGCTATCTAAGAGCTAGCTTTAGTAAAAGATGAAGGAATGTTCCTCCCGCACCATAAGGTGCATAGGGCGGCGCCCATCTCCTTTCCTGTGGAGCCACACAACTTTGTGAAATCACTCCAGCAGGGGGATCCGTGGTTATAGTATCAAAGCTGGTAGTGCCGTGTGTTCAACTTTCATACTCTTTCTCAAATGCTCATTGTTTAGCAGAGAAAGTAGCATGTACCATTTTAATCCCCGACTCGCCCGGGTATAGAATACACGTTCTACATGTATTGAATACAAGGTGAATAATCTACTCTCCCCCTCGGCCATCTGGCCTAACAAAAATGTGGCAGGTATGAAGGTGTGTTGTGTGTAAACTTGCAAATACACACGAATCCTTTTTTTTTAAATAGTTGAACTGTAATTTCCAACACCAAAATTGGACTCACCCAAATTTTCGACTGCACAGCATCAGTCATTTTCAAGGAATGAACAATCCACTGCTGTCGTGACACGTTACGTTATGCAGATTGCTCATTCCTTGACAAAGACTGGTGCTGTGCAGTCGAATTAGGGTGAGTCCAATTTTGGTGTTGGAAATTACAGTTCAACTATTTCAAGAATGACTCCCACCAACACAGATGAACTTTCAAGTTAACACACGTATCCTTTTTGTATCCATAAATAATTGAATTGTTACCGGTTTGAGGTAGAGGTTTCCGTTCTGTACGTACAGGTTGTCAGGATGCCCCATGTAATACTGGAACTCCTCATTCTGCGAAGAGAACAAAAAACATGAAAACCAACACAAGCGTTCGAAGGCCGTGAAAGATTTTAAACAGAAATTTTAGATACATATTTTTTAAAAAGCTTATATGTTGTTTTATGATGTTGTTTCATCATTGTGGACTTCTTGCTAATGTACTTTCCCACGTATATACCAGCCTGCGGGACCAACTTTGGACCCGAGCCAAGTCAACTTTCCTATTCTGCCAGTCTCGATCTGGTTACACCATCTTCGTCCTCGCATCATGTCACTCTACAATATTCACTCTACATAATAACTACGGACATAAACCAAGACATACAAACGTACAGACCGAAAAAGTTTCATTCATATATAATTTCATTCATTCTGTGTGGACTCTTTAATGATATCGCTATTGCAAATTACGAATATTCAGATAGCATTGTGGTCGTATCTTAGAACATGCAACGAAACCATACCATACTCAACCACCCTTCAAGCTAATCCCGTTAAGTTCAAGGAAGAGGTATTACAACACCTGAGGAACGGCCGATAAAAAAGCAGCACTACGCCCTGGGTGGTTTGCCCCAACGCAAATTAGGGGTGTTGCCCAGTATCCTAACAAGAACAAGAACAAGAACGACAGATAAAGCAAGGAAACGTACCCCACCACCCCCTGCGGTGACCTCTGGCCTCCACTTGGTCGTGTCCAGGGTGTCGAAGGTGTCCTCAAACACCAGCTCCAAGTTGTCGCTTGTTCCGGTACCACCAGTACTTCCACCGACTACAAGACAAACACAGACAAACAGTTTTCAACATATAACACAATCTATTATCAAGATCTTCCTAGTTTGTTTCCTGGCTATGACTTTTGAGGGGCGCTTCATTGCTCACTGGTCGCTTCTAAGAGTGGTGAGAGGTATGCTTGAGGCAGCTATTATGTACTATGTCACTGCCCTGCTCTCAGAGGAATGTCCTGTTTTTGACTTGTCATAGTACCGAAGTCTAGTTTTTATATAATTGTATAGAAGTCTTTGAGTAACTCCTTCTTGATGTAATATGTATTACTACTTATAGTTTGTATATGACTGTGTAGAAATGTTCTTGTATCTTGATAATTTGTATCATTTGTAAATTGGATGTAATTCAGTACAGAAAGAGCTCTGACACTGCGAGATCACAATAAACACTATCTATCTATCAATCTAGACAATATTGCGTAACTTTATCTTCAGAATTTTATTTCAGGTGGATCTACAATAATGCACAACCGGTTTAAGAAGATTCATGAGTCCAACTGCGCAAGCACAACAAAGTAATACTATATTATGGGTTATATGTTAAAGAATGAAGGCACTGCGACACAAACAGATTAAATACGTCTAGTCAAATATTAATCATGGTCCAGGTAAAAACTGTTTAAGGTCGCAGAAGTTGGCAGAACTCAGTATTTATGGGCGACCCCCGTGGACAAAAGCAGGTCGGGTACAAAATAGTACGTCGCAGTTCTTGAAAAGCCACAGAAAAATTTCTGTGCACGTCAGCGAGTCGGAAACTGTGGTGGATAGTAGAGGAATACGTAAGTTTTGAGGCTGTATAGGTTGGGTTACGATGTTTGTTTGGCTGGGTAGAATTTCGCGCACGAATCCTGTTCTCGCTACTTCCGTGTGTCGGATGCAGCATGGTGACCTCCGCTGGGGGTCATTTCAAAGTGTTTTTTCTGGGAAAACGAGCAGGCAAACTTCATCTCATTTTCACATATTTTGTAGATTCTACCCTGAACTCCAACATATTCAATTCTTGTTAATTACTTTTGCACCCTGCTAAAAATTTTGAGGCGTCGAACCTCCTCACTTTGGGGTCCTTAACTATAGAAATCCCCATAGGCAAAAAACTGTGTTGTGCTACCTTAAAAGTTATAAGCCTTGACCTTTGAACTATTATCAAGCTACCTATTATCAAGATGCACATGCGCAGTTAGAACCATAATCCTCCATATTGTGCATTTACCTTTTACCTTTGAAATATCAGTACGAGCTCTATTTTCGGAACATAACCAGTGAAATAGTGAATAAGCTTCCTAGCAATTGCTTTTTTAGGAAACCACACCAAAATGTGTAGCTGTGTCCTAAAACGTCAAATTCTCTCATGACCTCAATGAAAGCGGCCTGCAGGCCGATTTGAGCTTTCATAAATAAATAAAGGTTCAAACAAACAAACATACAAACAAACAAACAAAAAAATTAAAAGAGGAGCCATTCTACCTTCGCTTCTTTCACCTTTTCACAAGCTATGGATGTACTCTTGTGATACTTGCTAAGTTTGTAGGCGTCAGGGAAAAAAAGATGAAGAAAAGTTTGAAATTAGAGGTCCTAGCGGGTTTCTGCGGTAATGCAGTGTTTGATATCTCGTGTTCTGGACATGCTACCGTCGTGAATATTGAGTTGTAGATAGATGTCGTTTGATGTCTGTTTCTTGGAATCAAAAGTATTAGATAAGTAACATCGACTACCATAATTCCACCAGGTGCCATAATACCGCCACCTCAAAAAACGTTATTATTGAGGTCTTCCCAAGATTGTCTTGAACACCGAATGTTAAATATCCTAAAAGTAATACAATTCAGATATTGAGGTGTTGAAGACAATCTTGAGAAGGTCTCTATAACAAACGTTTTTTGAGGTGGCGGTATAATGGCACCTGGTGGAATTATGCGAATGTATATGTTACATACCATCACCGATGTCCCAGACAGTGTTCCTGTAGTCCCCGCCACACTTGCCACCGGTTCCACCAGAACAGCCGTAGTAACAGTCAGACTCCGGGGCTCGGCCGTGCTTACCGTAGGTGTGGCCACAGAAGCACTGGAAAGGCAATCAAAAATGCAAAGACATGACGCTGGTTCACCTTTATCCGTGGAGTAGCCTATATCCGTTTTTAAACAGGGCATGCACGGATGTCAAGTGAACCGACAGTGTTTTCAAACTGCAATATTGAAAATATTACAAGAGAATCATTATCAAACATTTTGACAATGTCTTTTGTTAAAAAGAAATTTACTGCATGGGGAACTCGACCCACAAATGTCTGATCACAATTCACCCTTGTTTTTCTCGCCACTTCTGATTTAAAAAAAAACAAAACCGAATGCCTGGAAAGTAATGACTGCAATGATTTGAAATTTGGAGGATATTGATAAAAGGTTTCGAAAATTTGTGACTCGAAATTTGTGCTTATCATTTCTGGATGAGCACGAGAACTTATTGATCACCCTTCGTACAGGGGAGACGGTGCCATTAGAATTTTCCCCCAGTAATACATGCGTTCCAATGGAGAGTTGAGGAAAAAAATGCAATTATCTCAAGAATAAAAAGTTCAAGCCATACAAACTTACCCTCAAATGAGAGCCAACTATGTCCAGTCTCATGAAATTCATTTGCAAGAATTTCTATACGGCTAGTCTTTTGATACACCCCCCTAATTAGAGCCATTGGATTGGCCCGTTTGGCTCAAAACAGCTATCTGATGACGATACCACTATTTCAGGGGGGTGCGGAAACCCCCTCGATGGAGAAAGGTCATTTTTTACAACTAGTTCAACAAGTATAGGGTCTTTCCTACTGCAGACACTCCCAAAATGCCCAGATTTCACATATAATCCCACCAAGAAAGGCTTTCAATGGTTTAAAGCCTTGTTTTTATTTGAGCTCTCTAACCGGGCGCTCTAGGCGGATGTGCTAATGGTTACGTCACCCCTACATGTACCTCGATGGCGTACTGCAGTCCGATGTAGCTGTACCCCAGTGATGCGCAGTACTGACTGCAGGTGGTGTAACCGTTGGTGTAAGTCATGGTGGTCACATGGGGGAAGTCTCGGTCATCTGGGTTGTCGATGTAACAGCCAAGATAGGTCCCTACAAAACATACAAGCGTACGTCAGAAAGTCATAAGTGCTTTATTTTCAATAAACATGATGAAGAACTGATTTGGATGTATTTATGCGTCTATGCATTTTCTCTCTCTTTTCCTCTCTTACACACACACACACACGTACACACACACACACACACACACGTTCACACACACACACACACACACACACACACACACACGTTCACACACACGTACACACACACACACACACACACACACACGTTCACACACACACACACACGTACACACACACACACACACACGTTCACACACACACACACACACACACACAAACACACAATTTTAGCTCACTGGAAAGGTACGCTTCCACTGGTCGTGATAGAGAAGACAAAAGATATGTTACGTTATTATTTACAGGTTTATTGTACCAAGAAAACTGTCCTTCTTTTTTCCGACAATCACGTGTACAACGAACAGCTGACCTCGGTTTAACGTCCCGTCCTAATACCCCGTCACATGTAGCGAGCATCGATCGGACGACGAATCTGCGAGCTCTAAATTACGAGGAGGCATGACCCTGGCGGGAAGGGGGAACTCTGTCATTTCTTGGTCGGCATCAGGGTCATGCCTCCTCGTAATTTAGAGCTCGCAGACTCGTCGTCCGATCGATTTTCGCTACATGTGACGGGGGTATAAGGACTGCAACCCTTCCCGATTGAGTAAATGTCGGGTGAGCGACACAGCTGGAATCGAACTAACGGCTTGAAGTTCTCAGCTTTCAAACACGCACACATAGACATAGCTGCCTACGTATACCTACCTACCTAGAGTCCCTTGACCTCCAGGTCGTTGGGGGGACAAGGTACACATACACATATCTCTAAGACGATCAGAGGTGTATATTGACATGATTATTGACATCCTGTGGCTGAAGCTTTTCATAACAGTCTACGGTAAATAATAAAGCACCGGATACCTACTATGTTGACATGGCCTTTAGTACACATTATGTATATATTTTTGCAACCAACACAAAGATTTGGGGCGATGAAAGTACTTTCTATAGATGATATCGATGCTATACTCTCAGATGGTCCACGGCTTAAGAAAGGATGTCTTAAACACTTGTTGAATTGGAGGTATCTAAGATGATGAAATAGAACTATATATTCTAAATGTTATACAAAAGTTATTACGTTAAAGAGTTCTCTAGCTCAAAATATCGGACTCGCTAATTCTTGTATAATTTGCATGTCATTGTTATATAAGCATCCCAACTGTTAGTATTCCCATGGTATGACAAAGAACCAATATATCGATAACCTTAGCGACTTTATATACACAATGAATTGCAAAATATGCATATGAAAGATTAAGATCTAAGCAAATATTGCATAATTTATCTGGTTATACTGTTTATGTGCATTTTGAAATTCAATTTTGAGAAGCAAACAGTGCTTCGTCATAGTAAATGCATGGAGTGAATTGCAAAAAATATTTCGTCATTCAAAATATGAAAATTAGTCAAGATATTCGACAGTGCTTTGTCATAATGATGACATGCAATGAATTGCAAAAATATTACATCATTTAAAAGATGACAGTTAGTCAAGAAACTTGACAGTGCTTAGTCATAGTGATGACATGCAATGAATTGCCAAAAAATTACATCATGAGAAATATGACAGTCAAGACACTCGGCAGGGCTTAGTCATAGTGATGACATGCAATGAATTGAAAAAATATTTCATCATTTAAAATATGAAAGTTAGTCAAGATATTCGACAGTGTTTGGTCATAGTAAATACATGCAATGAATTGCAAAAATATTACATCATTCTAAAGATAACAGTCAAGACACTCGACAGTGCCTAGTCATAGTAATTACATGCAATAAGTTGCAAAATATTACATCGTTCGAAATATGACAGTTATTCAAGACACTCGGCAGTGCTTAGTCATAGTGATGACATGCAATGAAATGCAAAAATATTACAGGATTTGAAAAATGACACTCGATAGATTCTGAAAGCAGCCAGACGATACAGGTACTTTCCACTATCTTTTCTCAGTGACATAGGAAGGCATTTAGTGCAATTTATACTAGCTTCAGCATATTACAGAACATACGTTTACGGACTTGAAAAACCAAGTTTGTTGAGAGCCGCTATGCGAATTGTTAAACTAGTCCATTGACAATAAGTGAAGAAAATTGTGTATTCACACTTGTAAAACTTAAGAATTGTTATCGGTCGGGCCGACTACTATTTCTTCGCAGCCAGGGATTAGATTGCAGGGAGCTAACATGTTACAAAAGTAGGGTCAAAGATTCTGGACCGAGCTGCCATACGGTGCTACTCAGGTGACGTCATGATGCAATGTATCATAATGATCGGAAAATGTCGTATTCTAGTTATTACATTGGCACCAATAAGTAGCACACTAGAGTCTATTCCCAAAATCACCACATGTTTTTTCTTACCTTGGGCATCCCCAGCTGCCCATAGGGCTGCATGAAAAAGTAGAACTGCAAGCAACTCCATAATGCCTGCAAAAAATATTTGCACGATAAGGGAATCTTCAACATTCCACACACATTGCCAAGTTTTAAATTAATGTTTTGTATTTTAACAGCCTGGGTGTCTTCCACAGAACATAGACATAGTTTTTGAACAGTTTACGTGCACGTATATTACGTCGCTGATTCGTGATTTTTAACACGGCTTAATGTTCTCTATACAGGGAAAAGGGGGTTGCTGCACCCTAAAGCTCCCTCTTCCGGCATGTAAAACTTAGCTTGTGTTGAAAAATGCGTAGATACGCCCCCCCCCCAAATGATCCCAGCCGCTCCAGATGTTTGCGAACTTACCTCGCTTCATATGGTTACCGCAAACATACTAGCAACCTTCTGCACAATTGACTGATTGCAACTTGTCACCTCAATGGCATCTAATAATTTGCAATCTAATAAATTTCTTCCTCATGTTGACCATTATTTACTTTTTTTCAAGCCTTAGACAAGACTTACGTAAAGTGATAGGTCCATATTGAAACTAACCGATACCTTTATGCGTTATAAAGTACAACCAATAGTATTGCTGTAGTAAAGATATCATGATGTTCTGTTCTACAGAAAAGTATAAATGCCAAATGTGAAAATGCTGAAAATTTCCGCGGTGGTTTAAGTTAATGTTTGCGGTTTTGTGAAAATGGATGATGCGGTTCACCTTACCGCAAAATTGAATTCCTGCGAACGAACTTAAAGATATTTTTAGTATTGGTGTTGATTTCGTAAGATTTTCAAAACGAACATTTTAGATACGGTACGTAATTGTTTGTACTTACAATTTGTGACTGGGCGGCAATGACACAAGGGCAGACTTTCAACCTGACTCTGACTTTTATATTCAACAAACGGAAATACTGATGTACTATGGGTACTTCACACATGGGTCGTCTACGCCCCTTGAGAATCTACAAATATACATCATTACATCATTGCATAATCCAATACATCCGGGGACTCCTAGATGGAAGCTGATCACGTGACTTCAAGGATATGTTTTTGACCAGTAGAACATTTTTAGTTATCTATTTGTCTAGCACGTGTCTGTAAGTAAGCTACAGTGTTGTTTTCTTACGACCTTCGGTAGAATTTGTATACCTGTTAACGATATACTTAGGTAAAGATAAAAAGGTAACATCGTTTTGAGGCCGTCCGTAGAGTTAATGGTTTGGGAATACAATTGATGTTTTGGTCACGGTGTTGGGAGGTAAAACCCAACCCTCTCCTTCAACTACCTTCTACGTTCCCATGAGAACCCATCATTACAACTTTAGTAAGCATCCTTCCATTACAACTTTACACACTACATATCCTCAATATCCTGTGTTTGCCAGCACAGTCCCTCGGTTACTCGACGTTACTGTTCATAACTGGCTACGCACGGACAACGAGACATCGTTTGGAAGAACTTTAAAAGTTAAGCTAAAGCAACCTTCGCCGTATCTCTTGTTCCAACTGGTACGTATACCAACAGTTTGAAGGTTATAATCACAATATGAGGTTGAACAGCTGGGGTGGTTACCATAACTGTGTATACAAGCAAGCTGCATTGCTGGTAGAATTATACACAGCGACTGGACAACGGGCTATGAAGGTGGTATTAATTTAGAATGTGTTATTTGTCAATTATCGATATTGCTTATAAAACATTTCCCGCTAGATTTTAGCTAGATCATAGCTTGGTGCGCCCTTTTAGTTGTATGGCTTAAGCTTTTTATTAATTTTCTAGGATTTTATCCGTTTTCTTCCATATCATATAAGAAAGAGGCAGTACACTCATATATCCGGCAACGAGTGCGTTATCATTTCGTAATATTTTTTTGCGAAATAATTGAGAAGCAAACAATATTGTCACTTGGTAAGTATTTTTTTTAGAATTGTAGCTTTTAGGCTCAAGAATTGATAAAATTAACGACATCTTTCACAGATTTTAACTTGTCCTTTTCAGATATGGTCGCTCAATGATTCAAAACATGTAGTTAAATCTCGCGTTAATTTGTGAGATCTTGTTAGATGTCTTGAGATTTGTTAACGCAGTTCCAAGCTCGATCGTCTTGAAGACAGGGTTCCAAGTTGGATACCAGTGGTCCTTAGCGCGTTTGGGTAGAACTATATATCCTTGATAGATTGATAAAAAGTTCTGCAAAGCCATGCTAATTTACCATATGTTAATTCCAACTGTTGGTATATCCATGACATAACCTAGAATCAATAGATCGATAAACATAGAGCTTCCATTCAGAGTGATACACTATGAATTGCAGAATTTATAAGATAAGATAAAGGCAAATATTGCATAAGCCATTTTGCGTTATCATATATGGTAAGGCCTTGAATCAAAACATGTAGCTAGTTCTCTCTCGAATTGATGAGGTCTCGTTAGCTATCGTGGGACCTCGTGAGATTTCGCGAGACTTAGAAGAAGAATTTCCAGACAAAGATGTACAAGTTTGTACAAAGTTTGTAATGACATGATTTCTCAGTAGATAAGGCAAGACGATAACCACAAAAATAGACCAATGTTAACATGTCAAGGTTTAAAAACGCAGTTGTTTGCAATTGGGTATACATCATCGTTGTAGTGGCACGAAATTATCCCTCCCATCCCGTGGCTATCTATTGGTATCCATATAAGCCATTACTCTTGATAACGTTTTTTTAATAACGTTACACCGTATATTGGAGTATTTGGACATGTCATTGAGACGCCCTTTGTAATACGTTGTGTATCTTTGTCTTTATTTGACGCCAAGGTGGAGGAGGCCAAGAGGGAGGCCCCGCATGAAATGGCTGGACCAGCTAACATCAGACCTGGCAGTTTTGAATATGAACTGCCCACTGCCTGGCAGGCTGCCCAGGACAGGTCTTTCTGGAGAAGATGTCGAGGCGCCACGCTCTCTGGAGCAAGCGGCTCGTGAGTGTGGGTTACCTTTATCTACGACTTTTGGTTGTTCTACGGGTGGTTTTAATATGGGAAGACTTATCTAGGTTTCCTCTACGTACCTAATTTCCTTAATGTTGGTTTTGCAACAAACAAACAAACAATCGTGTCACCCTATGTTGTTTTTAATTTCAAACGGTAACTCTCATGCTCAATAAACAGTTAAAATCGACAACATTTGACACAAATTGGTCACATCAATGAATCAAAACGCGTAGCTAGATCTCGCGAGAAGTGATTAGACATTCTGAGATCTCGCGAGACTTTGTGAGACCTTCCGGCATTCCACGAGACTTGGTGTGGTCTCGCGATATGTTTAGACGAATTTCCAGACTTTGACGGACTGGATCTGCATGGCGACGTCATCGCCGTTCCAGGTGGGGTACCACTGGTTCTTGGCGTTCCAGAAGTCCCTCATGGCGCCCTCACGGGAGTTACCGTTGTTCCAGGGTTTCGGGTACGGCTGGTTGTTCGCGTTGTCCGGGAAGTAGGAATTAGTACCTCCGACAGCAACGTTGAAGATCAGGTAGAACTAGGAATTAAGGCACACAAAAAGAGAAATCAAACTCAAGAACCAATCCAATTGATCGATTAAGGATTGATGATCCGCCCGATGTGTTAACGGTGATATGATGTCAGGTCAGCAACCTATGACAATTGAATAAACCACCGAATGAGCGAAACGAACGTGGAACTTCATGAGGTCGTTACAGGTCACTGGCAAGGCACTTTATCACCGTAAACAGATAGGTAAATCCTAGCGTTTAATGCTTTTACCATATCACTAACAGATTCAAACTGAAGTTGATATTGATAAAGATTTGAAATTGGAAAGCAATATCCATACTAGTACTACGGGAAAAAACGAGGAAGGTAGAAGTTTAAAAAAGATATGCATCCATTTTGAGTCAGATTATGTTAGGTTAGGCACCGATCACTAGGGCTCCTCAAAGAAAGGATAAAAGGTTTGTCTTATTTTACAAGAACTGAAGATCTACTTCATGCACTGTCTCACGAATATTAGATTTTCGAATAAAAGGATATCTACAATGTTGGTAGACTTATACACAGCGTCTAGATAAATGACCGTGAAACTTTTTTATTACTTAAAATGTGTATTGTATCATTCGTCGATATCATTTATAAAACATTTTGCCACCAGATCATAGCTTGGTACGCCCTTTTAGTTGTATGGCTATGCTTTAATTTATCCACGATTCCATCTGTTCTTTTTCAATGTAGAAAAAAAGGCAGTACTGTTACCATGATTGACTTTTTTTTTGGTTGTTCCAAAGGTGGTTTTAAAAGGAAAGCCTTGGCTAGGTTTTAGATTTCCTCCACGTATTTATTACTAAATCACCAATCATTATTGCACAAATTACCTCTTGGTCAAACGGTGTCATCTTGTTACCACCGGCCCACGGGTTCTCGTTAGACGGAAGACCGAAGTTACCGTAATCCCAGAACCCAGTCGGAGGGGAGACCAGCAAGACTTCTTCATCGTCAACTTCAACCCTGAGAACATGTTAAAGTCATCAGGTAAAGGCACCAAATACATATGCCTAATAATAGCCCACTTCGAGTACCAGATTTGACATGATAATGATGACACATGTGTTAAAAGTATCACAACTATTTTAGAATGGAACTCGTTTTCATAAAGTACTTATTAGATAGCTGTAATCGATATATCAGCGATCACAAATTGTGCATATGCCAAAGGTGGGACAGGTCGTTCGTTGGAATATGTAGCCCCTCCCCATTACACCAAAGGGTGTTTATACCGGTGAAGGTGGTGTGGAACACTTGGCAAGCGATTTCATTAGTAAATCAAGTAGCTAGCTTAAAGAAAGGAATTAAGATCTTCAAAAGACACGTGTGATCATGTAAATTCTCATTATCTTACCGGAGATAGGTGTCTGTCCACGTCATCACCCACTTGTGGAAGTCACTACCATAAGTACCGAACTTGGCGTGCCTGCAAATAGAAGTGGATCATTCTGTATTGAAAAATCCAAACGTAAATATTTACTCAAAATATCGTAACATAACATTACAATCCAGCATTTGACACATCATGTCATCTCCCACAGATAGGACTCAGCGAGAAGTGCATTATACGTTACCGTTATGGCGCTCTGTCTTTGTCGAGGGGCGGTTGTAGAGACCTGATGTATATATAACGCCTTCGATGTCGATTGCTCATTCCTTGCAAAAACTTGCCTAAGCCTATTTTTTTTGTATCAGAAACTAAGTTCAATGTTCTACCGGCACAGAAGAACTTTCAAATTTTGTTTGTATTTGGCCACTTACTTTGAATTGGTTGTCAAGTGGTAGCCGTTGTAGGGCCATCTCGGCCCCCAGTGCAGAGTAGACCCCATGTCGTCAACTCCGATGGATCCGCCCCAGGATCCGTACAGGTTCCGGTTTCCTGTGTGAGCAAAAGTGAAAGAAGAATTGGACTATACTAGTACCAAAAAAAAAAACGGACTCATTGGAATGAGTCAGTTTTGTTAGTGGGCGTTAGCATTCTGGATACCAAACATTACTACTTTGTGTCAGAAGTAAAAGAGGCCGCCTACACCAGGGCGGTGGACGATATAGACCTATGGCAACATTTGACCTATTGCTGACGTCATGCATGCAAAACATGCCACGTGTCCACAGAGATTGGGTCAGACAGCTGAAGAATACTGAGGAAGTCAGTCAAATATTCCGGTGATTCCAATTCTTGAGTTTTATGACATGGAGTGCTTATCCGTTCTTTTTTTTACTTGTAGGAAAAAGTATGGAAGGTGAGATAATAAAATGATTTTAGTATTTCTATCAAGGTTTTCCATTGTGTGCTGTTAACCAGTGTTTGTATTTATTTCAGAAATGAATAATTTTGCAATTTACCTCTGGATTCCATGATGTCGATTTCACCCGAAGCCGGCCAGCCTCCGTACACGTTATCCCTTGGAAGCAGCCAGATTGCTGAAATAATAAAAATAATAAATAATAAAAAAATCATAGAAAATCATTTCAGGTCGTTCGCGTAATTAGTCAAGAACACATTTGGGCGAAAACCGTGTGCTAATTTTTTTTTTTACCGTACATAGGTTTAACGCATAATAGTGACACCAAACACAAATACCCTTTACCAAAGACTTAAAGTCCGCTCTAAAGGATGGTCTGATGGTTGCACTAGAGTCCGTTCTATCATTGTCTCTATGATACGAGGCCGTGCTACATTGTCATTGCTTGACTGAATTTAGATATAAAAACGATCACCAATCGCGCTTCACAAACACTGCGTACTACATTAGACTAAACTTTAAGGCGCGATCCCTTTCGTCGTCGATCGTCGTGTGATTTTGATATCATAGAAATTTCAAGCAGGTTATTATCAAACCTACGGTAAAGATATAGACAGTATTTTCCTTAACAAGAAACTGAATCTTGTACAACGCATTCACAACCACCCCCAGAATGCACTCAGTTTGCGATCGTACGACAATCGTACGACTAACGTTACTGGATCCCCAATTTTAGTCTCTCACCTGGCCAAATCCAGTCTCCTGTCGGCACCTTAGCCCAGACCTCCACCTTCCCGTACTTGAAGGTGAAACTATCAGCAGTGGTGACCCTGGCAGACTGGATGGGTGGGAGGGGGGCGTTTGAAGAGCCCTGTAGGAAGCATGCCCGTCCTTGAGGGAAGTCCTGAGTGCAGTCGCCGTATGCTGCAAATAGTATGAACAGATTTTGCAATACGAAAATAATATAAACTATGTTTTACAAAAACACATCGTAGCAGGTATGAAATAAGCGTTTTTTCCTTTTCCTTTTGTTCCTCTTGTTTCTTTTAATCCGGAAATTCGATGCGAAAACTATTATTTTTCACATTTGCTTTTCTCTTCTTACGTAGTAGATTGAAAAGGAAGTGACGCACTTTGCCCGTAAACGGAAGTGACGCCATTTCCGCCACATTCCTTTCCACTATCCCCCGGGCAGGAGATGTGGCACCCGTGTCCGCGGCCGAAACTGCAGAAAAGTGGCGGGAAATAACTCGCACTTTATGCCTTCAAATTCACCTTCAAACAGTGGAAACTCACAACCACTAATAATTAGTTAAAACTTACACATACATACAGTAACCACTCTATTGTTAGACTTTCTTCGACCTACGTCGCAGACACAGTTGCCCATACTAAGTTGAAAAGTATAAATCAGTGGGGTAAGCCCATTTGTCAATGTGTATGTAAGTATATAAGTCACAAAAACTTGAGTGCAGTGCCACATCGTCCTCGTCTGTCCAAAAGCAAATAGAAAAAAAAATGTGTATGTAAATGTTCTTCATTTACTGGGTAGCTACAACAAAGTCTACGTGCATACCGTTTAGTAACTAGACAAACACTACACTACAATATCAATGTGAATACTCCTAAGTACCAGGGAATGACCCAACGATTTCTGTGTCAATGAAATCCAGTACTGAGGACAGATACGACAATGTCTGTGTAAATGTTTTCAGTACCGGGGACAGACACGACAAAGTCTGTGTAAATGCTTTTCAGTACCGGGTACAGACACGACAATGTCTGTGTAAATATTTTTCAGTACCGGAGACAGACACAACAATGTCTGTGTAAATTTTTTTCAGTACCAGGGGCAGATACGACAATATCTGTGTAAATGTTTTTTCAGTACCGGGGACAGACACGACAATGTCTGTGTAAATGCTTTTCAGTACCGGGTACAGACACGACAATGTCTGTGTAAATATTTTTCAGTACCGGAGACAGACACAACAATGTCTGTGTAAATTTTTTTCAGTACCAGGGGCAGATACGACAATATCTGTGTAAATGTTTTTTCAGTATCGAGGACAGATACGACAATGTCTGTGTAAATGTTTTCAGTACCAGGGGCAGATACGACAACGTGTGACTTGTAGTTAGTACTAGCGACAGGTACAACAATGTCTGTGTGAGTATTATTCAGTACCAGGGCAGATACGCCAACGTCTGAATGTTATTTAAATAGTACCAGGGGCAGCCACAACAATGTCAATGTTAATGCTATTCAGTTCCAGGAACAGGAACAAGCTCAGAAATGTCTGTGTGAATATTATTGAGTATTCGGGACAAGGACGAGACACAACCAAATATCTTAGAAAATTTCAAACCTTCCGTAGCTGTTATCACAGCGACATTCTGTCCCCTTCAGCCCGAAGTACTCGTATCCTCCATTAGCACAGTGCGTCACACATTTCCCAGGGTTCATGTCGCCAGCAGTCAGTAGACTGGCGGTCAGGTCCTGGTCTCCCCCGTCATTGAAACAACCGATGTAGTTGTAACCGTCTGGAACAATACAGGCAAAACTTTACCTTCAAGCACAGGAAGACGCCTCTTCTTATGTTCTTACGTGGTATAGTCTAACATCCCTTTGTTTATAGTGGCAAAATCAGGACAACAGCTTCGGACCCAGAATAAATATTCTACATAACAGAACAGCCGCTAACCTGGATGAACTAAAATAGGTAACCAGGCACATAGACCTGACATACATAGCACTAACCTTCCTTCCTGAAATGAGGCACACATATGCATAGAACATCTTGTGTTATTTTGACTTACAAAAGAAACATTTGAACTCTAGGTAACAGTTCGTGTTTTGCAACTTACGCCAGAAGTCGATGTACCCAGATGTGAGGAACTCTTCTCCATAGTGCTCGGCAGCCAGTGTCTATCGAAAGAAGACATCAACACATTACCTGGTTATTTCCAGTCAAGCGACTAATGACGTAGTATAGCACCCGCCATGTTGGTGGGTTAAAGACGTACGTCCTCTGTTCTTTTCTTTACACCTTGTGATCGTTTGTCCTCTTAGTCTATCCTACCAAATGTACTCTGTAGTATATATCTAAATTGAAAATAATTTTGCTCATTTTCCCGAAAAATCTAATGAAGATTTTACCGGTTTGAGGTAGAGGTTCCCATTCTGAACGTACAGGTTGTCAGGGTGGCTCATGTAATACTGGAACTCCTCATTCTGCAGTTAGGATAAAAAAAGTACATCAGAGTTTGTCAGTATTCGTATTCAATATCTGGGTAAGATATACCAAAGACGTTGATATTTCAAATTCAACAATTTAAGTATACAAAACAAGACAAATACGAATCTTATTTTTCTTCTCAAACCTTCTAGAGTACTCAACAGTTCAAAAGTATTCGGGATAACCGCTTTGCATTTTCTTTAAATTGCAGAAGAATGTGCCAATTGTGCCGAAATAAAATGAACTTTGGTCATTTTGACGGCTGCACTGAAACTTCAATGTGAACGAATAAGTATGACTTACCCCACCACCCCCAGCGGTGACCTCCGCCCTCCACTTGCTCGTGTCAAAGGTGTCGAAGTTGTCCTCGAACACCAACTGCAGGTTGTCGCCTGTAGTTCCACCGGTGCCACCGGAAGCTAAGGTGCACTTGGTTATTTACATCTTATTACCATAAGGGATTGACCAATCAGGAGCCCCTATTTCATTTTAAAATGGAGGCTGTAATATCATTGGTCAGTCATCAAATGCACGATTATAACGGTTATAAACACAACAACAGTAAGGTAATTTTGTATTTAGCAATTGAGTCCCCAGCACTGCAAGGGAAAACAGAATTGTCGTACTTTTGTAGACCTAATGACAAAAGTAGATACTTTCTCAATAATACTCTACGTACGAACATATAGTTTCGTCTGCTTCTTATCATTCTAAGACAAGTAAAATGAGTGTTATTTCATTAGTTCTCGAGCTCCGGTCCAAAAAAGTCACTAGAGAATTCATGAGATAGATAAAGGGGTGCTATCTCATTAATTCTCAAGTAGAGAGAAAGCTGACTTCTCCTTCTAGGTAATTAATGAGATAGTGGGGTGTCATCTCATTAATTCTCCAAGTAGAGATTATGCAAAATTCCCTTCTGATGCAATAACAATGTGACAACGTTTGTAGCTCTAGACGACATGCTAGTACATGTGGATTGTAAATTTCCACAGAGTTTTAAGAGTATGTACCGATATCCCAAACAGTGTTCCTGTAGTCTCCTCCACACTTCCCACCTGACCCGCCGGAGCAGCCGTAGTAACAGTCAGACTCAGGGGCTGCGCCGTGCTTACCGTAGGTGTGGCCACAGGAGCACTAGGAGTAGAAGAAAATTAAGATAATTCTATAAAAAAACAATTATGCATATAGAAGATGCATTGAATCTAACAACATTTTTCAACAACACATCAAATCTACAATACCACCACTGTTCAAGGACGTATTTCCTTCCTACCATTTGAATACAAGAGATTAAGAATATACTATGAAATACCGCATGGCGTCATTACTTATGCACTTTATGTTATTCTAATAGGAAAATGTGTGATGTTAGACCGCGTCTGTCAATGAAGTACTTATCATTTATATTATTACTATGGAATTCCTACAATTCATCGTAAAGGTGATATAGATTCTACCATATCCAAATTAGGTCCACTCAGAGTTATTGACACTTTGTTGGGCTCATCTCTAATCATCTACCCATATACCCCAAATCTTAGAAATCTGACTGTTCATTTTTTTCTTGACTTAAACCGTGTAAAAGAAGTAATCAAACATGCCGACAGAAGATGAAGAACAAAGAAGAAGACCAGTAGCAAAAACAATGTATTCCATGTCGGGAAATATAGTTACCTCAATAGCGTACTGCAGTCCGATGTAGCGGTACCCCAGTGATGCGCAGTGCTGACTACAGGTACTGTACCCGTTCGTGTAGGTCAGAGTGGTCGAATAGGGGAAATCTCGGTCATTGGCGTCGTCAACAAAACAACCGAGGTACGTCCCGATACCTGAAAACACTTGGTTACTTATCACATTTACATAATTTGCTCTTAAAATAATGTCAAGTCGGAAAGCGTGATATTTCGAAAAGTTACAATAGTTTCTTTCAGTATGGTTAATCTAAAAAAAAAATCTTCATGTTAATTGTCTACCCTACTAGTAAAAAGAAGGATGCTTCTTATAAGTTCACTAGTAAAATAATTCATCACTCTGTTTTGAATTTACATGGTCATTACATCACTATTAAGACATTTCTTAAATCTGCTTTGTAGTGAAGAAATGAGATAGAGGGGTGCTATCTCATTAATTCGCTTGTACGAGAATTTCTAAATCTCTCTTCGTTTGAAAATATGTTATATCGTTAATTAATCTGTTAGTAAATTCTTAAATCAGTCCTCTGCTGGTTCTAGTGAGAAAATGAGAAGAGGGGTGCTATCTCATTAATTCACTAGAACAGAAATTCTCACTAGTAAGAGAATTCTAACACATATTTCGTAGTTAATATGAGATAGAGGGGTGCTATCTAGTCCGTTCAGAAATTTAACGGTTTGTAGTTAATATATGAGATAGAGGGGGGTGCCATCCTGTCAATTTACTAGTAAAAGAAATCTTACACACGTTTTGTAGTTTATCTAAGATACATAGATTATAACTGGTATGAGAAATTTCAAACCTGTCCTCTGCTGAAAAAATGAGATAAAGGGGTGCTATCTCACCGCCCCCTTTTTTACTCCATAGTAAGAGGACGTGTAAAGCTATTATGCTATCTCATTAATTCATTAGTGAGAGAGATCTAGAGAATCTATTGATAAGCTAAAATTGATAAGTAGTAACATGATACGTTTGTGGCAACCATAAGTTATATGTTAGTTATCATCTATGATGAATGTAATGAGTAAACACGTGAGTGAAAAAGTGAGATAACGTTACATAGCTTCAGCTGAAAAATAACACAAATGATCTGTTTACGAATGAACCACATACAGTTCATAGCTCAATTATTTATATGTTTCCCTTCTCTCGCACCAAAAGTTATTTGGTGCCACCTGAAAAATATTTTTCATGATGATCTGAATTTTGGTAGGAACTCAAAAGCCTTTATGCACCTTTCAAGGCTCATAACATATAATTGATAGCCTCTCGTATTTGATTGCGTATTCTAACTGACGTATGAATCTCCGGTACGTGATAAGATGCCGGATACTTCATATGTATTTAATATAACATGACCCTTAGTATGCATACCACCTTACGTAAACACATGTTAAATGTTTGCCCTTTGCTAATATCTAACAGTGGCCTTAAAAGCCATCTCATAGGTCATCCTAGCCCCATGCAATATCCTCATATGTCTAGTTCATATTTTAATTAACCTAATTGATTAACCTAATTGCATCATTATTGCTTTCTATGAATTGATAAAAAAGGGAAAAAAGACTTTAATACTTTAATACTTTAACTACGCAAAAATTGCTTACCGCTAAACCCATCGACAGTCCCAGTGCCGGTCCCCGTGTTCGTCCCTGTATCTGTCCCTGCAGCTATAATACGATATTAACAATCAGTATAGATCAATGCAGTACAATTAGATATGGCAAAGGGTGTCCAAGCACTTTCCCATATATTCAATTAGAAGTACTTTGAAGGTCCGATCTACATGTAAGATCTTTACAGAAGGAATAACTACAGACAATTTTATTCATGTTGACTTTAGAACAATCTGCAAGGCTAATTTGCTGTTGCTTTCTTAAACATTCAAAACTTTGAATTGTATTTATGATGGTGTGAACGTATAACAAATTGACGATCGGCATGATATACAGATAACATATTGTTGTATGC